>NW_009617668.1:0-33449 GCF_000690535.1 Cariama cristata | reverse complement strand
GCTTTATTACTATCTAATTTTGAATTTTTTAAAATATATAATTGTTTACTTGGACATAGAAAAGCTTGTATTTTGTATTCCTAATCTGAATAAGGGCTCATATCAGTCTTTAACATTTGGGTACCTAGGCTTGTTTATACTAACAGATTTGCCAATTAATCAGAAGTGCCCATTTTCTCACATTCTTTTATTGTCACATCTTTTAAGCAAGAAAGCCTTGGACATCGTGGTAAAAAAAATCTGAAACAACTATTTCTTATCTAGCCGTAACTCTCCATTACAATGTAGCATATCTCCTATGTAATGGCCTCCAATCTATGAAAAATAAATGTTTCTTGGAGTTCCATTAGGCTTTGTGAAATACATGGGTATTTGTGATTATGTGCTAATTGATTTCTTGTTTTAGCAACAGCCCAACAACATTGAGTCAGAGTGCTCTGGAACTGTGTGATTATGGACCCAAATTCTCATACTGCTGACAGCAGATCCTTCAACAGAAATTCCTAATACCTGGCAATATTAGAATTCATGGCCAAAAAAAAACTCTAGAAAGATAATGCGATGCAGAAAGCAATAGCAAATAGAACAAATTTCACCTTTTCTTCTAAAGAATAAGCACCAGAAAACTGGCCTTTGATGCTTAGAGTTCCCCAATAATAATCTGTACTCAATATTGGAGAGATATATGGGTCAGGTCTAATCATTTTTTTCTTGCTATGAATATAAAAAAGAACACAGTTTCACACTGTGTAAAATTATGGTCTAAAGCTTCACAAGTGGTATGGAAGATATACAATCAGTGGACTATTAAACAATGCAAAATATGAAATCAGATAATCAAAGGTTATGCTGTAATGGATCCCAGACTCAGCAATCACATTAGACACAATTTCATTAAATGTGGGAGGCTATGTAGACTAGTTTTCAGATATAATGCATTTATTTTTATTCACAGAGGTAAAAAATCCAGCTCTTTCTGACCATTGATAACAAAAACACATTTCAGAATTTTGTTATTTATCACTATTTTTGGATGTCTATGAAGAATTCTCTGAATACAATTCTGGATGAAAACCTCAGAATCCCAAAATATTTTAAGTATATGGATTCTATCATGTGAAAGACAATGTGTTTAATTTTCCTTGGCATAATTTGGAAATGGCAAGTTCCAAAGCTAACTTTTTACTCAAACAGAATGCAATCACAGTTTATAGCTAACCAAGATTCTTGGAAAAGTTATGGCAATATCTAAGTATCTAACCTAACAGTGAAAGCTGAAGTATTGAAGTGATTCTTGGCTCAAATAATAATTAAAAAAACCAAGCAGAGTTACTCATCTTATAGCAAGGAGTGAGGAAAGGAAAGGAAATACTCTTTACAGTGAATTACACAGAATTACCCATAGATACCATGCCTGTACAGCAGCAGTCAAATACGACCCTATTATGAGGAACATAGTATAATACCCCTCAAACGCAACAGTTGATCACCTTTTCTAGATCCCTATCGGACACTTTACGCTGAGCTGTCTAAAAGGCCTCCTCTTTAATTCACAGCATAAGAGATGAAACAATGGATACAATTCACCAGAATAAACTGTCTCAAAGTCAATCAGAAAGACTCTTTCTGGGAACTGTGACTAAAGAAAGCACATTTGAAAAATTAAAGAAATGCAACTCTACTGTTTTGTTACCCACAACGAAATTCAGTAAGGTACTCATCCTCATTTTCGCTGGAAAAGTCACTAGAAAAAGTGGACTCACAGAAAGAAGATTGTTTTTATTCTTTGTCCTACTGGCAGAAAAAAAATGTTTCATTCTTCAAAACTATTAAATCAGACAGGCAGGCTGCAAACCTTAAAAAATAAAAAATTGATTTTTTTCTTAAACCAAATATTTTACACCCATATAGAGCCATGTTCTGTACTTACAAACTTCGGTCTGATTTTATATTCTGTAACTTGGAGGAGAATCAGGCTAAATCATCACAGTGAAAGTTTCACTCCTACCTTACAATTAATTTGATCGGTCATTTTGATGTCTCAATATTTAATGTAGTTCTTGCAAAATACACTAATACAAGAAGTGACTAAGTGCGATGTTGTTTCTTACATTTCCTGTGACATGGGAGGTTTTAATAATCATAGAATCATTAGATTAGAAGGAATCTAAAGAGTTCACGTAGTCCAACCTCCTGCTCAAAGCTAAGTGAGACCAGGTCAGATTGCCTGAGGCTTTGCCCAGATGAATCTTGAAAATCTCCAAGAACAGAGACTCCACAACCTCTCTGGCAAACCTGTTCCAATCAGCAATTATCCCATAATGATTTTTTTCTCCATATACCTACTCCAAGCCAATCCTGTTTCCACCTATGAGCACTGTGTCATTCTCCCACCACTATGCAACTCAGTTAAGAACCTGGCTCCATTTTCCTGGCAACTTCTTATGTATTGAAATTCTTGTTTGTCTGTTAATAGATGCAAAATTTGTATTTCCTCAGACTGCAAACAGAATAACTGGCAATGCCTATAAATGGGAAAAATTACATTGCATTAAATTTTACATTCTTACCCACAGATATTTCTAAATATTTTGCACAATCATGTTTATATTTCATGAATGATTTTTCAAGATATAGGCTTTTAAAAAAAAAAGATGGAGAGGGACAGCAAAATATGATTTAGTTTGAATGACAGATCACAACTAAAGACTAGGAGTTAAACTACTTTCAGTTTTCCCACTATACGTTCCCCTACCTGGTATCCCTGTTCCTACTCATACTACAACACCAGTAGCTGCGAAGAACGAAAATAGATCTTTACATCTGGAGCCAAAAGCAGGATCCTGGCAGAGCCTTGGCAGAAATAATACCCCCGTAACTAACAAGACAAAAAGATAGAAACTATATGACAAATAGACAGATGGCCTTCTGAAAGGAACTTTCACAAACATTTTCAATTGGTTATCTATCAGAGAGGGTCATCTCAAAGCATCCATTCTAGGAACATTCCTTTTTCCATTACATTGCAAAGAACAACTCCCAAGCATTGTTACCTCTGGAGCAGAAGAGCATCTCGGAGGCAGATGTAAGCTTTGCCATCACTGGATACTGTGCTGCTGGTTTAATATTTACATGCTTAGAAATTCAGTGCACTCACATTCCCCTGGCCAATTTGTTTGAGTTTACTAATTCTTTCTCCATTAATATTTTCTGCTTGTTTTAGAAAAGCATCCTTGAGCCTGCAGGTAAAACTGAATCAAATTTTTAAAATGTCAGAGCTCTGCTAAAGGCCTTGTTCTTTAACAACTATTAAATAATTAAGAGGTTGCAGCAGCAGTTTGAAATGGCCCTTGTCAACGCTTGATAATTTATTTTCATATCAAAATGATAAATCATGGGTAACCTGCATTTCTAGTGTCATTTGAGGACAGCTTGTAAAGTTCTAAGGCTGTTTTGAGGAAAAGACAAAGAAGATACAATATATTAATTAAAAAGTAAAACAAAAAAAATATTTCTAGTTTGAAATTAGATTCTACAGATTCATTTCCATTTCATGCATCTTCCTTTACATTTTCCCACTAATGAAAATGAATCCACTTTGTTCGCATAAAACATGAACAGACCAAGACTGAAGAAACACCATGTCTTGGTTTATCACGCCATATTCTTTCAACTCTTTTCTTAGTTACTGCAGCCCAGCTCCTGTGAAACTGGTGAATTTCTATCCTTGATAAGAGAAGGACAATGGATCATTTTGATACATCTCTGTAGGCTCTGTGAGATAATAAGATGGGAACCAGCGGAGGAGCAAGCATGGGGTTGACAAATGCAAGAACACATGAATCTTCAAGAATAATGGGAACTGCAAAGCTTTTTGGGGGGAATTAATCCTTTTCCATTCTGGTTCCCACAAAATTCTCAGTGTTCTGGTATTTTCTCAATTCAATGACTGAGGACAGCTGCCTGGGTATAAACCATTGACTTCATTTATGCATGTCATCAAGATAACTGCACATTCAATTAGCCATAGAATTCTGCATGTAACAGCTTGCATATTTGTAAGGTGCCAGTTCTGCAGGAAGCCAAGAAACCTCCACCAAGATCACAGACATCAGCAGGGGATGCTTGTCATGGCGGATGGCTTCACCCAATGCTTCTCTACCATCGTTCACCAATTCAGGTCAATACAGACAGTCCTTCCTTTTAGGAGTACATTGGAATTAAAAACAATACACTGGGGCTCCTAGAGACCAATAGCAATTTTAAAGAAACAAAAGAAAGCCTAATGATGTCACCTAGTTTACATTAGCTGCTTTATGGCATCACGAATGGGAAAGATCTGTCAAAAGCTTCATTTTTTTCTATTCACAAAACAGGACTTTCCTTCAGCTTTTGAGAATTATGGATTCTGCTTTTTAATTAAAGTGTCCAGCTTTCCATGAACAAGTCAACCAAAACTAGAGGATTCAGTTTGAACACTTGAATTCAGATTCAAGGGTTTTCATTCTTAGATCATGTATGATTTTTAAAATGTGAAAACTAGACCCACAATCCATCCAAGTTTTCATCAGATTTTCAGTTATTCTGAAATAAGATTTGTTTGTAAGACCAGATACAGCTATGAAATAACTCTGCTTTTTCAGGTTTTTCAGATAGAGAGGCTTAAATAATCTTTGTCATAATCTTAAATAATGACACAAGGAAAGAATTGCAGTAGTGCAAAGACTTTTTGGCTTTTTTATTTGTTTGCTTCTCCCTAAGAACATGGTTAAAGATCCCTTGGCAAAGGATGGTAAAGCCTCAGTTCAGGCAGAATTCAAGTAGGAACATACAAGTTCTGGAAACTGAAGTCACTTGCTAAGAGCAATCATAAGCATAAAGTAAGTGCCCATTCTTCTTTTTCCTTTTGAGCAAGCATGGAAATCAAGGTCAAACTCTCAGGACCAAATGTTCAGCTACTGTCACAGTCAACAATTCTCAACCTCAACACAAGTATGCTGGCTAGCGCAGTTGATGATATCACTCCACTGAGAAACACTCAGTTCAAGCATTAAAAAAGGGAGAAACTAATATTGTTGCCTCCAAGCTTGCTAAATCGTATTGTGCACTTGCAGTCTTTTGAATTCAAACCTTCTCAATTGAAAAGAAACCCTAGTGGATTACTATTATTTATTTTAAGAGTACAAGTGGTACACTACCCACAAAAGCAAAATGTTCTTGTGCTAAATACTGCTGCAGTGAGATCTAAATATGCACAATTTACCTTGAAGAATTTCTAGAAAAATTACTAATTTTTCCTCTGAGCTAAAGCAGGTTTCATGGGGTATCAAAGTTGCACATAGATCGGGACAGCAACTGTAGAAAATAACAAGTGCAATATTTAGCTCTGTAATTGAAAGAGAAGCAAGTCATTGCTAACAAGATAGGTCTGAGCTAACTTTGTGTCCATGCCCACTATATCCTCAAAACGATCTTTAATAGAGGAATCCAATATATCTGTATCAGGGGAAAATGGTCTTCTGATATCAGACATTTGTTCCCTTCTTTTTTTTTTTTCCCTGTCTTGTAGGGTTTTTTCCTCCTAAAAATGAGGTAACACAAGCCAAATACCTTGCTTTAGAAGGAAAGAAAAAAATGTAGCTATTACATGGTTTCTAGCTATGTTTATCACTAAAGGGCTGATCAGAACTTGTTCAGAGGAAAACTGTGACAGTGAAGGCCGATCTCACACCAAAAATCTGAAAATAGAGCTAAGTTTGGGTGGCACTAACAATGAAAGGACAAGAAGAGGAGGCTGAAGACAATGGAAAAATGAATTAAGATTATGAATGGTCTGGAGACTTAGCACAGGGGAATTCAGGGAACAGCATGAGATGATACTGTTGGAAATCAGAAACAGTAAATCTATGCAGGAATATCATCAGAAATACATTAGAAGCGTAAGATACTAGACACAACTGAAAGACCTATGCCTTTACATTCTCATGCATGCAGCCTCTGTGAAGGAAGTGTATTCACTGAAATTTCTTACACAAGAAACACATTCCTGAGCTAAAGACTGTAATGTATCGAATCCTTGCAACCAGAATGGAAGGCACTTGAACTATAGTAAAAAATGCAAACACTAGATTTGTAATATTCCTTAAATATTAGTCTTGCCACATAACAAAGAAAAGTGATGGGTATTCACAAGTTAGTTCTATAGTCAGTGGAATCTCTCAGAGGAAATATCCCATTAGGAAAACAATCTGGCCAAATCTTTCCTTCTTAAGGCAAAGAAAAATACTTCCTTGTCAGAATTATTGTAAAAACTAAATACAAAATAATAAAATTAGCCTGATTGGGACACTGCCACTCTTCTTCTGTCACTTCACAGTCGCAATCAACTGAAGGGACTGTGAGCAGTGCTGTGAAGTATCCCAGCTACAGAAATTATTCTTCCTTCTATCTGAAAGCCATCTGTAAGAACATGATCCAAAGACAAGAAATAAGCAGAGTCTTTTACGATATATTCCTACTAACAAACGTATCATGCTGTCTCCTAAAGCCCATTGTTATTTCCAGGCTAAATTTATTCATTAGCAGGTTTAGAACTATTTACCCCTCAGCTGACATTGTACCTTATTTCAAGCATTTAGCCATCCTGATACGTGCTTCCCACTACATTTATAGAGAGAAGACATATCTCTTTCAGCCTTATTTTGCTAGGTTTACCAAAGGAGTTTTCTTGGCCAACGTCTACACTGTCACATTATATAGCGCCGCCTCTGCTCCAGACTAGCAATGCACAAGCCAGCTCCAGTCCTACAATCATAATCTCTGTGAGCACACTACCCTGCCCGTGCTAATGAATTACGAGCAAAGCTCTCCATTTCCCATACTCATCTGAGCAATGCACACACTCCAGCTTAACTTCATCTGATTTAGCTGACCTGCACCATACACAGTCTACAACAGCATTACTCATTTCTCCTGTTCAATACACCTGAGCATCATGTTCGCCATTTTCACTGCCATATCACCACTGAAACATAATTATCTTGCAGCTGCTTAGTATACTCATGTGTTGCTTCTTGTCAGTCATTACACACTGATGAAGCTGTAGCTGAGCAGAAATTCTTGCAATTAGTCCTTAACTGCATGACCTTGCAATTTATTACTGTATTTCATCCTGTTTCTGTTAGTTCACTTCAAATTCACTTAGCTGGTTTCAGCTCATCTTTGAATCAAATGATGTTTCCCTGCTTTAAGACATCAATGAATTCACCTACTATTTACAACAGGGTAAAAATGAAAAAAATATGCATAAGATTGATGCTTACACTATTCTGGAGTCTCTCTTTCAGACCACTAGTCCTTATCTCATTAGAATTTTCATTATTGCATTGAATTTTTCATCACTTTACAATTTATCTGCTATGCACCACCTTTTCCAGCTAAACAACACTTTACATGGCACAATACCAAATACATTCTGGAGACCTTATAAGTAAGATCTGCTGTAGTCTCCTTGCTTATAAAAGAGTCAAAATGAACAAGGTTATCAGGCTGAGCTATCACAATCTGTCTTAATTAGCTTGTTGTTGTTCCTTTGTTATTTTCCTTTATGTTTTTGCTTACTTTTTCAGTTGATAAGTTCACAATCCTTGCATGCTATTAATTCAGACTCATGGGTATATAGCTGTCCACATGTTTTTAGGTTTTGTGATTGTTGTTTTGTTTTTTTTTAATACAGATGTTATGTACCATATTCTCCACTTTTAATATGCCACTCCAGTTTTAAGAGACTAAGTACGAGATCCTCACAAGTAGTAATTTCACATGCCAGTTTTTCCACTGTTACAGAGTGAAGTGTAAGTATGTTCAGTATAACCACTTTTAAGGTACGTTATAAAGTTCTTTTATAAAACTGTTTTCCACAAAGACAGTTCTAGTAAAGTTGTCATTTATGGAAATGGGAGATCTCTTTGGTTAATTGTTGAGATATTGCTTTGTTGGCTGAAAGAGCCGTCTTAACTTTGTTGAATTACAACATTTTGTCTTGCACAGAAACATGGTAAGCTTATGGGAAAAGTTTCTGAAGCACAGGAAAGATTTCCGTTTTCTCTCAATACATTTATCTCAATACAGATATTGACAAGTACTGAAAGACAGAAAAAAATGTAAAAATGCATAGATTTGTTTCACTGACAGTAACTCCATTTAGTTTTAGTATACTACAGTTCATTGCAGAGCAAAGGATATAATAAACTTTTTCACCTAAAACTTGGAGCCATTTTTCTCACATAATTTATTTCCTTATGATATAAAGTCTGTAAGACTTGCTTGAGAGGTAGAATCCAATTATTCCCTAATTAAGAAAATCCATGTCCTTTGTTTAACTGGAAGGGATCAGATAGTTGAATGTTCTTTTTTGTCACTATTAGCAATAAAAGAATTCTTTACATTTTCAGGAAATATCATCAATTGTTTCTTCTAGATTTAATTCCTGGAAGATGGCTCTTATCTCAGACCTGAGTAGACTGAGTATCAGGGACAGTTTTACAGCACTGTACTAGATTCAAACTATAGTCTCTATACATCATAAATATTGCAATTTGCATATCTAGGAGTTGCACTTTTTAAATAAAGTGCTGCAGAGAGATTCTTGAACATCATGCAAAGGCCAGACTCACAGACGTCTGCACAAGTTTGACCTGATTTCAGTGTGGACTGAGAGTTATGCCTTGATATTAAAATTCTGACCTGTGCATGTGCACTGGAAAACAGGTATACTATGCCATTTGCATGTGAAAGTTCACTTATACTTTTGAAATGCTCTGAGTCTTAACTGCTGCTTATTGGGATAAGTATAATTTCTTTCTAAAACTTGTTTCCATCCCCATGGATTGGGACTTGAGAATATCTGGTGGACATTATTATTTATATGGCTTAAAAGCAAGGCCTCCTCCTTTCCCCAGTCTTATAGTACCCATGATAAATTTGTCTTCAATTTCCTTATAAACAGTTCTCAGATTATATAGGGATCAGTGTCTTACAAAACTGTATAATAATCTTTCACAATTTCTGTTTTATGCTAAAAGGGGGTGGGAGGGAAGAAATTCAGCAGATAAGGGAGGAAAAAAAAATCATTCAAAATTCAGAACAGCTAAATAGGTCATTCAAGTCTTATAATAATCTCCACTATCCAGAAGCAGGTGATGACATTGGTAGTCAGGAACAGAAATTAAGAATACAGAATGCTGGCATTTTTTGCAGGGCTTATAGGTCTCACGAACACTGGATTGTCTCTAGCACATGGATTGCTCTATGGGGTAACCCTTAAATACATTATCAAGTGTATGAAGGCAAAAATATGTATGAGAATATGCAGAACAGCTCCACAGCCTTAAAATATCTGCATTTTAAGCCACTCAAATATGGTGGCTTAAATACTACTTAGAATCCTTTAAATAGCACTGAAGGTAATGACTGGTCCTCTCACTGTGGCAACAACCACTTCTCTGATCTCACTTTTGCTTTAGCCAGTATTGGCTAGTGAATCACGGTTGCTTCAGTTTGCCAGCTAAGGAATTAATTAAAAAGCTTCCTCTCTTACAGTCTGCAGAAGGTAACTAATCAGTTGATTTCATTAGCAACTTTGCTCTACTCATAGAAGTATGGTAGCACATTCCCTGTGACCTCATCTGAAGCCATAAAAAGGTTGTCTATAATGGGAGAATGGTTGTGGACATATGATGGAACTTTTCTCAGCTGACTCCAAAAGTGCCTACTGAGCCTTCTATTTTTTCCTAAAATGTTCAAACCTAACAGATCGATAACTGAGGCCTGAGGTCCACCTCCTCATCTTTCCTGTACCTTCAGACCTCAGCGCAGATCCTAGCGTTTTCGGCCAGTGAAAGATTTGCCTTAAGCATTCTACAAGGCTACCAAAACCACAGGCTATTAAATTATCCATCAGGATTCCATGGGCTGCAATGAACAAATCAGTTCTCATCTCCTCTTCCAAGACTGCATCTGTGGCACTATCACATCATAGCCTTTCCAGGTTATCTAGGAAAGGGCCTATTATATAGCAGAAGTCATTTTTTCTTTCAGTGCCTCACCTGCTTAGCTCTCTTGTGAAGATTTTACATCCATTACCTGTGGAAACCGAGATGTGAAGCAAAAACCTCTGTTTGGAGCTACTAAATGATATGTGGCTGGCAACTGCAGGATTCATGGTATTTACAGACACCCAGAAATTTTATCAGATAGATGAATATATTGACAGTTTCTTTCAGAAGTATCATTATCTAAAAGTCATTCGAATAGAAATCAGAATTCAAGACAAATATGGCAAACATTTTTCTGAAAATGCCTGTTAATCTTTTAGATACAATAAAAAGTGATAAAATGTTATAGCAAAACAGAATGGCAAACAGTGGACAACACCAACAAAATAGGAGACTGTAAAATAATAACCATTTTAATGCTACTGAAATTTCCCTAGTTTTTGAGGATTGAAAGCAAAAATAAAGCCTAATAAAAATCAGACTTTCCTTAACAATCTGCTCGACAACATTACATTGGAACACAAGGAGTACAAGTTGGAGTAAACATTATTCTTTTTCAAGGTTTAGAAAACAGTAAGACGAGTGAGGTTCCCTCACAGGACACAGACCACTTGAAGTTAGGAGGAATGCCTCCCAGTACAAGCTGTGCAATGAGCAGGTGGAAGCGAGATGGACAGGACCACTATATATACTTTTCTGTAAATCTTCTTTCCTTATCCCAAACAAGGCACACTAGAAGCAGGACTGCACTCTCCCTATCCATTTCCAGAGCAATTCTAAGGCTTCAGGAATGATTATGCTCAATGTTCCACAGTTTAGAGAGAAAGAAAAGAGAAGGCATGTTTTCTTGAGCACAGTTCTCCATGCCTCTCATACACAGGGACAAGCAAAATGGCCTGAGGTAATTAATGTCACTGCATTTAAAGGCTGCTGTATTATCACCGCTCTTACAGTGAGAGTTCTGAAACTGCTTTTTGCCCAAAGGCTGTACTACACCTAGAAAGGACTGAGCACGGCAGGAATCTGGCTAATAGCCAGGAGGCTTAAAGCGCTGTTTCAGTTCTAAAGCCTAGCATTTAGTTTTGCTTGCCGCAATGCTGTAAAATCTGCTTTAGCGGTGAAGTAACTTTCAGCAACGTCTGAACTTTCATTCAAGAACCACCAGATGGCAGCACAACAAGCCACAAAACCTGTTTAATTATCAGTAACTATGATCTTGCTCATTTATATAATTAATAAACCAATTTAGTAGGACTGTTTCTTTTCCAGGCAGTCCTACAGAGATTACAAATGGATTTCTGCTCAGTGACTTTTCTATTCCTGTAAAGCTGAGCAGCCAGTGTTTAGACTGATCCATTTCAAACAGCTGTTTAATACTGGGCTGAAACAGACACAACATAAATTAATCTTCTAAAAGGTGATCAGTGGCCATAGGTATCTCCAATTTCAAGGTAATTTTAATCACATTTAGGAACCCTCATTTCACAGGCTGGCTCATTCAACTGGTCCTGCATGATGCCTGCTCTGTTCCTTCCTCCCACACCACCATTCAACTCCTCTGCCTCCCATCCCACACTCCTCTGTCCCCACACAGAGCTGCCTACCCAGTGGGCCTTCACTGACTGACACCTGCCACGGAGGTAGGAGAGGAGGGTCCCAAGCTCCTAATGAGAGAGAGAAAAAATGGTCCTTAGCAAGACAAGAGAGATTCCATGATCTTAACGGGAATGATGAGCAGTATTTTCTGATGTTGGTCTGGCCAAGACTCTGGCTGGAGGTTCCAGCCATCAAGTAGCTTTACTTTCCTGCCATAAGAAAGCTTTCCATCTGCTGACATCATGTCAGATACAGGAGTATTTACCCGATAGGCAAAGCAGCCAATGCCTCCCACCACGGCACAGTCTGGTGCAGTGCATGCTCTCAGTCACACGACATGGAAGGCTCCTCCTGTCTATTAGGCCCTCCCAGCTGTTTTTTTATGCCCTTAAATAATGGAGTGCTTCTGGTCACTATAATCCACATCCCGTAGACGATAATAGTGTTTCACCTTCCTGTTTCCTATCAGGAACAATATTTCTAGGTTTTTCCTGTGGATTGCAGAGGGCACGAAAGGATGGTATCATGGCATGGCACAAACTGCCTTGTGCGCTTCTCTACTCAACCTCCCACCAAGGAAACAACATCAAATCCAGAAGCCATTAACACAATACCTAAAATAACACACCTCCAAATAAGCTTTCTACACCTGTATTTGTCTGAATAAATATGGTGCCTGTGAATTGCTCCCAAAAATGTGTTCAGCCCTCAGCAAACAAAAGGTTCCCAATACTCCAAATTAAATGAAAGTGATTTTCTGACTGCTATCACATTGTGATTTTTTAAAATTCAGGGACATTAAGGTGCTCAGATACTTATTTTTCAATCTCTCTTACCAATTTTGGAATTTTTTCTGTAGTAAAATGACCACATTGCAGCGCCAGGACAAATCTTCTAGAAACATGAGGAAAACCAAACTGTCGGTAATCAGAACTGGGATGCTGGAGTCTGAGAGCTGCTACCAGAAAAACTGAGAAATCTTGGAGTCTTGGTCTGGCTAATGCCAGAAAAATGTCTGGAGCGATGAGATAGACAATTGTTTCTTCCACCAGAGAAATAACCCTAAACTCTCACTGCCACACACACACTTCAAGTTCTGTTGCAGGCAAAATGGGCAACAAGGCCATGGTTCTCTTGCCTTCCCTAGAAGTCTGCTTCCCTGCCACAGCTTGCTTTGCTTATGCCTGGACTCATTCTGCATAAGAACAGTGGCGTTCCTACAGCATGCTTAATGAGGAGAGAGTTATCATATAAAGGGGCAAAGAAAGAAAGGGGGAAAGGGCTGCATCCTTCACTGAGAACAGTAAACACAGATCCTGCTAACCACCAATGCGGCTGAACCGTGTATAATGCTATACAAAGCAACCGAAAGTTAAGACTTCAGCTCAAGCCTGAACCTGCCAAATTTGTACGTAATTTATTTAAGAACAAAGCCTCTGGTTTTAATTATTAGAATTGTCTGAAAAAAATATACCTTCATCAGGGCCAAATACAATGCTTGGGGTTTTATTTCATCATTCTGCTAATACAACTTAACAAATAAGATATCGTTTGTGTATTGAGCCATATGCTGGGCTAATACCTGTAAAGCTTTTTCTTTAAGCTTCAGATCTGTTTCCTCACTAAAGCTCTGCAATACTGATTCCTGCAGTAGTTTCAAGAAATTTCTTTGCAAATTTGCAATCTGATCACAAACTCCTACAGCTCACAGAGCAACTCCAACACCCTATATTCTTTGCAATAATGGCTCCATGCCCTAGCATAAAGATTCCATAGGACTGCTGAGAAAAAAATCCTTTAAAAAAACTGTTTAGAATCCCTAAAAGCAGTAAATACTGTAGATACAGCTGGTCAGATAAAATGTTAAAATCACAGCTGAAGGTGTCTATGGCTATATGCATTCTTTTCAACCTAACTTTCTTAAGCAATTTGACCTAAAAATTACTGCACTTGCAAAAAGAATATGGGTCAGACATCTTTAGCCTAAGACTTTATTTAGCAACCCAAATAAGATGGGCTTTTCATCCATTATCCAAGTGTGATGAATCGTTCTGCATCAATGTTATTGCGTTATCAATGCACACTGTCAGCAAGATTCAAATAAGCCTTATGTTGCGTATCACAGCTGTAGTTTGAAAACAATTCGCAAGTGCTGTTGTCTTTGTGTGAAAAAGGCACAGTCCTGCCAAACTTACTGTTTTAGAAGAAATGCATACTTTTTCAGAAGTCCTTCCTAAAATTTGTCATAGACAAATGCTTGCCCAGCCTCTTAGCATGATTATAGAACATAATAGAAATACTGATGAATTTTTAAAGTGTCTGAAACATTGTCTTCTCTATTTCTAGGTTTAACAAAATATGAACATGACAGATCAGTGAAACAAGCTACCTAGAAAAAAAATGCAATCATTCCTTACACAAACTACTAATGGCAGCCTTTGTCCTTTGGACTCAAGTCATTCTTTAATATTTGGGTCTTGAAGTCTTATTGACATAAAAGTTAAAAAAAATTAAATGTTGTTATTGATAGAATCTGTGTACATTTGTTGTAAACACTTGACATGAAAGAAAACCAGAAAGCCTCCTAGCTCAGAAATTGCCAGGTTTGCCGCTCAGCAATTTGTGTCAATGAAGCCAAGTATCTCAGCTTTCTTTCAAGCACTTATTTTTGGGAAGCATATGCAGTACCAAAGCACTCAAATGCAGTCAAATTGGATTTGGCTTTTCAAATGAATACTCAGATATGTTTATTTGTTTTTCATTTTGGTCTGGATTTCAAAATTCAGTCAGCTCCTGATTGATACGGTTTAAGACAGCAATATGCAGATAAGTGTCTCTTTAGCAATCTAAGATCATTGTTCTCCAAAACAGAAGTCCAAGAAAATCTGATACTTTTTTCCCAAAAATTTACCATTTCTGTAGGTAAATAGCAAATTATAAACTTCAAATTTGTTGAAAACTTATTCTACAAAGATGACGTCAATGAAGTTCATTGAAACCTAGGTTTCCTGCCAGCTTTCTCATCTGACTGCTCAGAAGCCTATCAAGCTGGATGGCTGAGGATACTACATTTCCAGGGGAAATGGGGAACCCAGTGCTTCCAGTATTTGCAGCTGCCTAAGCAGTCCACATGTATGCTCTGGCTTCAACAAACACTAACTCGAGACAGAAAGACAGTAACCTGAAGCAACTCAACAATGAAAAGGCGTTCCTTCTACGGAGGATTTCAAACTTTTGGGGTTTCTTTTTTAAGAATTAAATGAAAATTTAAAAACCAAACTGGTCTTCCTCTCTCGGATAGTTGTGCTTTCATTCACACTGAACTCTGCTGCTACTTACCAACCCACGAGTCACAAGTAAATCCAGAGGGCTCTCCACTACTCCTCAGTGAGGAAGATGACAACACTTTGCATGGTTCCTTCTTTGCAGGCACGCACAGGCACCACTCGAATTAGAGTGAAACAGATCTGGGCATGTCTCTGTACTCTGTGCAAGACCAGCAAAAACAAACCATAATGAATGATATCAGATGCAGCCTCATGCCCCTATTTCTACTTTCTTCATCTCATATCCTCATCAAAATATTTCTGCACTTTCACTATCAACAGCATAACAGAAATCCCATACAGACTCAAGAACTTCACATACCAAAAAGGAAACCCTAGCTGGCTATGTACTAGTGGAACACATGACTTTAAATATATTGTCCATCATGTCTCTCCCTTGCTTTGTCAATTTTTTTTAATATGACTAATCTATTTTAAGTCTGTTAAGATGTTTTCTTGTTCTTACTGAAAAGCACTAGTCATACCCAGGAAGCTTAAAATAAAACAGTGGTGCTCCAGGACAGTCACAGGATCAAAATACTACTTATTCACACACAGAGAAGCTATTCCTAGAAAAAAAAAAATAAAAAATATATTTCATTGGAAAAATAAAATACTCGGAAACAAAGTGAGACGGTAAAATGAAAGAATGATAAAAAAAAGAAAAAAAGCATATCATTTTTAACCTTCATTTAGTCTTGAGCAGAATTTTAACATACATTTCCTAACAGACACCACTGGAGTTATCAAATGATCTTATATAACAAGCCAAGATCACACTGTGGTTTTACAAGAGCAAACAGCTGAAGGTTGTAAGAATCCCATAACTAAAAAGGGAAAGAAAATGCAGCTGGTTTATATATTCAGAAACGTGGTATAAAAATCAAGCATGAATGAATTTATACCATGTGAGACAAAAACTACAGGAAAAATAACTCAATGACAGTAACATAAGCATCTGTATTGTTCCTTGCACTGTTCTGTGTTTCTTAAACACTTTTCAGAAGGATTAGTTTCTGCTGCTGCTGACTGCAAGCAGGATGTTCACAAGACTAACAGCTTGTGTAGGTATGTGGAAATATGGGATGTAACACCTTTGCGCCAAG
This sequence comes from Cariama cristata, assembly GCF_000690535.1. Taxonomy (NCBI): domain Eukaryota; kingdom Metazoa; phylum Chordata; class Aves; order Cariamiformes; family Cariamidae; genus Cariama; species Cariama cristata. The sequence continues at coordinate 17,366 of NW_009617668.1, read as the reverse complement.
TAATGGAAACTAGTATCTCAAAAGCTTTCTAAAATTCTCCGCTACTAAATACATAGTCAATGCATTCTAGCATTTTCTTTATTCTCCTGAGGATGAAGTACTCTGCCTGCATATGGGTAGGTAAGTGAATTCTTCTTTAATGATTAACTCGTTAGCTGACACTAATTAGTTTCAACTATCTAGCTATATGCTCAGCAGGTCCAAGCTACTTCATAATTCTGCATTATCAGTGGTGGGAAATTAAAACAATGTCAGTAAAAATTGTATTGAACAATAGTGACCAACTACCCAATGCAGTTACCACTAAAGCAAATGAAGGTCTCTCCAATGACTTTAATAAGAATCACAGTAAAACCCAAAGGCATATAGAGGGGTAATGCAATGACAAAAGTAATTTCCCACCAGAGGTAAGCAACAAAAAACAACAAAAGGGAAAGACAACACTCCAGTCAATTTACTTAACACAGGCCTGTGCTGCTGTGCTGTGAAATACCAACCCCACACAGGGAGTCCTGAAGCACAGATTCAGAGGCAGTTTGCAACCTGTGCATTTCAAGGATATCAATTTAGTCAAACACTGGGTAGCAGCAATAAGGTCTTTTGCTTTAAATACCTCAGGTTAAATTTGGACCTGTGCAGACAAACAGTTGAACAAGCACAAAAAAGGAGAGAGGAACGGTACTCAGTTAAGACAGTCTGTGTGCCAAAGAAACTTGACACAAGCACATATTATACTCAGCATGATGGCACTGAAGTACACAACTCCAAACTTAAGAGAATCAACTCTTCATTCTGTTCTAACCCATAGAAATTTAATTAAGCCACAAATTTAAGCACCTTAAACATGCCTTGAGACATACTTTTAATGAGAAACGACTTTCAGATGCAGAAACTATTATCCCCAGTAACATATCTATTTAACAAGACCTAAAACATGTAACCACAACCATGAGTCTAACAAATCTAAAACCACATCCCTTGACACTTTTAAAAGAACATATTAGAAGCTAAAGCTAGTCTGCAGCTGGAATGATTTACAGATAAGACCTGTCTTTTATATCACACATTGTGTTGTTTTCCACTAGAAGGTTCAATACATCTTCTACCAGGACAGAGTCAGATTTATTACTCATGGTGGATGAGTTGCACACATATAATCAAGTTTTCCAATAGCACTTTGACAGATGCTGAAGTTCTCTGAAAGATCTAAACTACCTTCTTTTAAGCAAGGCAGATTTACAACTTGCAGTGACAGAATTGCTACTCCTACCATCACCTCTCTTGAAGAAAGAGATTTCATTAGTTTAGGACATATAAAAAACACAAAGCTTTCAGTTCTGTATTAGATGCTTTTGCAAAAAGACCAACCAAACAAAAAAACTCCAACAAAACAAAACAAGAAACCACAAACAGAAGAAAAAGAGCATTTACTGCTTGGAAGGGAAACAACAGCAGAATGTGTCACAGCACTTCTACTTGAAGTGATTAGAAATAGCAAAGCAAGTGCACTCTTGTGGCAACAGTGGTAACAACTGCTTGCTAGGTTACAACAGTAAACAGTCCAAGGCAAATACCCATAGAATACCCCAAAAAAAAGCAATATAGAGAAGCGTTTTATTTCCCTCAGATGCCACTAAGGCAATAACACAGTCATGTGAATCTGATGCCCACTATGACTTGCACAAAAGAGAGTCTTCATCTACAGGGCTACCTATACTTCGATGAACAAACTCCCTGTCCACATTGAAGACCAGATCTTCTGTTACAGTATTTGCCAGACTTCCCCACTCACTTCGAAAGGAATACAGCAACCTCTCTTGACAGAGGTCTTGACCATTAACTGCTAGCCATTCCAATCCAACTCTTCCGCACCCAGTCATAATGCAATTACAAGATTCTGCAGCAACTTGAGCCCTCTCATGGGGCTTGCTAGAGCTCAGATTCTGCACAATGGACCCACGAGTAAGCTAACCCTAGAAAGGTGGAGAAAGAGCATGAGATTGCTTTGCCCCAACCCAAACAGGCCATGTGCAAAGACATCCCAGATCTGTGAATTGCTTAGCTAGCTCCAAGTGTGAGCAGAGCACATGCAGGTCTGGCTGAATCTTTCTGTATAGACATGCCACAATATCTTTCAATTTCCTAGGCTGTATACAGAAATCACCACAGAATTCCCTGAGTATGGCTTCAATAATTCCTCTTTGATGATCCGGGCAACACCTAGCATTCAGCCTAGAAGCATAATGACAACTGCTAAATCTAGGATGGGTAATACTGCTTAAGAACTAGATAGATAAAACCGTTACTTAACACTTAAAAGTTGCTGTAGCATGTGAAGAGAAAGTGTTCTTTCCTCTGACATTATTCCCTAAATTGAAATATAAACTATTTAAAATGGAAAGCATTTCTATTTCTCAAACAGATACAAAATTCAATAACACAGAACCTGCGTATAATGTTCACATATATGTGAAAATTACAGCTTTCTGGATAAATAATATTTGTTATTCCCTTCACAACTACCATAACTTTTTTTTAATCTAATGCAAATATAAACTTGAAGGAGCATGATATAGTTAGCATGTAAACATTTCCCAGAGATATGAACTAATAATCTTAGAAAAACATGTACTTACACAGCCTCTTGCCCATTATGAGAAGTAGCTCCTTTGGTGTATCTTTCTAACACAAGGTGTGGGAACAACATCAAAGCCAACCAAGTAAGAACCCACCAAATTACCACTCCTCAGATGAGAGACTGGTGGTTAGTTGATTTCAATTTGTAATTTCCTATTACTGTAAAAATGCATATTCATACATTCACACAATGAATTTAGCAGAGCTGATAGCGGGAGAACCAACCTAGAACTGATGATTACAGAAACAAATACCCTTGAAGTCAGTGCAGGACAAAATCTTCCTGTTAAAAAGTTTTTATTGTGTTCACAATGTGGCTTCATGAACCCTTCAGTGAGAACACTATGTAAAGCACTCCTGTTAACCTCCCCTCTCGTTCCCACTCCCCAGTCAATGCCATCACTTAACACTACTACAGCTGATCATTTCATTGTGAAACAAATTGATAATAACAATGCTGTAAAAGATGGCAGGGTCGGGGTTTTTTTCCTTTTTATCATTCTGATTTCCCTAATTTGGGTTGCCACAAGTGAGGAGGCTGAGTGGGCCAGAACAAGGAACTAGGGGAGGGAAGAAACACCATAGCAGGGGCTAAACTTGCACTCTCTGTTTGTGAAACTATGGTTTTAGTGAACGTGTATGACTTCTTCAAACCGTGAAACAGATCATTGCAACTGAGAGATTAGATACTTTCTATCCATGAAGGTTTATTTAGTTTTATTTAATTTGCATAAATTAGTACTTAGAAAAGGCCAGATCCTCAATAGGAATATAACAAATTGTAATCTGGTTTTGTCTGGCATCTCTGAAATTAGTGATTTACAGCAAGTGAGAATCTTCTCTGAGAAGACAGACTGTGTTGACACTAAACAACACAAAAGACCATTATCAAGTGATCACAGAGTTTATATTAGTAAAGAGGAAGATGCCTTCTTTCTTGATTTCTTTGTACATTTAATTGAGCTATGTTCTCATTCAAACAAAGTTGTTATTACAGGAGAAGTCCAGGGAAAATTTGCAGATCACTTTCTAACTTTGGTGTGACAGCAAAGTCATTAACTAATCAAGGTATTGCAGATTGGAGGGAAACTGGAACAGATGGCCAGTCTGCAGGACCACAGGAAGGTATGAGACACTTAAAGAGCTCATTTGTAAAAGCCATTTTAAAAAGCATCCCATCTGCAGGACAACTAATAAGCCAGTGAGACTTTCTTTTCATGATAAAATGCTTTTAACTGTATGTCCTTGCCTAGTTTTCTTTTGTGGATTGATTTCTGTAAAAGTCAGACTGACCATAATAGAACAGTCATAACAAAGCAAGACTGGCTGTTCTGGGCTGATGATAGTAAATACAGTGCTACTGTGAGTCATTTTCCCCAGAAGTGACATGTGAAGCTCAACAAAATTATTTCTCTGTCATTATTCTGGCAAAGAGACACATGTCACTAACTTGTGAATGCAGGAAAAGGGCAGCGAGCAGGGGAACACTATTCATAGAATCTTTTATCATGACAAACCAGGGAATGCATTCAAGTTGAGTTTGCATGGTTGCTTGTTAAAAATATTAGGATTTTCCCTGTAATGTGACAATACTTGATCTGAGATCACTGACAGAAAACACAGATCTGGAGCCTCTTTATGATATCTTTATAGTCCCTTTCCACAATACAGACATCCCTTACATAACTATAAAAAAAAAAGTGACCACGCAACAGACAGGAACCAGGACTGCATATACTGGGATAAAAATCTGAATTTTGAAAAACCACAGTGGTATTTTGAATGGTAAAGAAACATAGAGTTACTTATGGTTTAAGTAAACTCTCACTACTAGCTTTCTTGGACGGCAGATCAATAAAAAAGTACATATGCATCTCACTCGGTAAGACCTAATTCAGAGAAAAGCAATTAAGATTGATAACCTGAAAAACTCAGAAACATGTTCATTAGCCAAGAAACACTCTAGCAATGTCTCCACTATGAATTACCAGAGGACCAGCTTGCACCCCAAGCCTATCAGTTTGAGGGCTGACATAAAACACAGTTAAAACACCTGAACTTTTCCAAAAATAGGCTTCTCAACCTTCTTTCAAATTGTGGAATGGCTCAGCTATTTCTAAATGCCACTGAATCAAATCCAGTGAAACTTTTAAAAAGACATTGTGGCAGTAACCTTCACCATCACTTCCTCAGTGTGTTTTGCTTTTCTTTCTTCCTCTTAACAAGGCTTGATCTCACTGTCTGGCTGAACATTAATCCGCTTTCATCAAGTACCAAAATAATGCTTGCTGCATTAATACACTGCAAATCCTCTAGGTATAAGTTACACACGATTTAGTATAAAAGGTAAGCATAGTGCTTTCTTTTCACTACAGCTATTACCAGGAAGGCAAGTAGAATACAGGTAAGTTTTCACCAGATCTTGATCTAGAAATCTTTTTTCAAATTGCAAACACTGTATGTAATTAAGTGCTTCTGGAAAATAGATTATACTTTTCTCTTTCTCTCCCTTGCTTCTTTTTCTTTCTCCTTAAAGATAGGACACATTCTCTGTACAGAAACGTAGATAAAAATATTTCATTGAAAGTGGTATGGTACTCTGCTACTATTATTCTGCAAAGACTGCTGACATACCATTTCAGTTGCTTAGGAAAATCAAACTCCTTTAACAATAAACATATGGATAGATCTATTTAATGGCTTTATTCTATGTTCTCACTGATGTTTCTGAAAGCTTGCTATTATAGAACCACTTGAGAATAATGTGAAGACTCAATTTCTCCCTGTTTCTATAAATATTTCCTGTTGAAAATAACTATACATGTTTCTCCAGTATAGATATATTTTTTGCTTTATACACAGGATGAAGACCGTTAATTGTTATGTGCTGTTATTTTGCTGGAAAGCAATTTGCTGCAATAGCTGTCAGCTCACCAATATTACTATAGCAGTGGAAAGAGAAGAATGTGAATTCTGTATTACAGTGAATGCCACGTGGTGCTCAGGATACTGCTTCACAAGGGTGAGAATCTTAAGTTTCATTTCAGGCACCACAATTAAATATTCCATGTGATGTATGAATAACTCATTTCTCCAGTCCATAACGAACACATAGACAAGGATGAGCCTCGTGAAAGAACAGGGTGAGTAACTGCTGTCCTATTTGACAGGGAAGCAGATACACAGCCAATCTGAACCACAGTGGGAAGGGTGAAAAGATGCTAGTAAAATTTCACTGCATTTACAGCCTTTAACTGGCTGCACACATTATGTTTATATTGTATAACTACACTTAAAAGTATTACAATCTGGATCTCTGCCTTGTGCTCAATTTGTGGTTGCAAACAGATACAATAAAGCAGCCATTACTATGTAGACACCTCTAATTTTCCAAATAATTTGAAGAATCAAGGAATTGACCTGCAAGATTGTCTGGTGATGGTATGACACAAATTTGCCACATCGGTCCTCCTGAAAGGAAAAAATCTAAGGATCTAGGTGAAATTAGAAGAGTCTGATCCAAATTCTTTTGATCTCGGTGGGATCTTTCCACCAGTTTAATTTTCACATCAGGTCCTGTATTTTATAAAAATTTTGAATTCTACCCCATAACAAATTTCAAAATAGGCATTTCCTTCTTGTAATTTTCAGGATCCTGTATATAAATATCCACCAGTATCATCCGTTCAGCAAACATGTACCTTCAAGGAGGTTGTGTATGAAACAGTGAAGATCCCTGGCTGTGGTGACCATCCTGAATCTTTTTATTCGTATCCGGTAGCTACAGAGTGCCACTGTGAGACCTGCGACACCGACAGCACGGACTGCACTGTGAGGGGGCTGGGGCCATCCTACTGTTCCTTCAGTCAGAAAGGAAGTAACCAGTGAAGGGTACTTGAGATGGCAGCTTGGCTTTAAATGTTCACTTCTAAATAACGGTACTGATTGGGCTTAAGTGGAAGATAATAGGCAAGGCTATTTAGAAACTGCCAAGATCAAAACAAAGGGGGTTTAGGCCAAAATGGAGAGCTACTGACTAAACTTCTCTTCAAGCCTTCTCTGTTTATCCCATCAGTTTCCTTAAAATCATTTTCATAGGTCTACAGAACACTGCTTCCAATTTTGTCTGCCCTTGCCTCCTCTTCTTCTCTATTACACCTTCATTCTTTGTATTCCTGTATTTCCACTGCCTAGTTCACTTAGCTTATTCTATACTATCTATGCTTTCAAAAAGTTCCCAAGTTCCAAGTCTTTATTATCCCCTGCTTTCCATCTCTCCTCAGAATGTACTTATTTTAAACAGCCTTGCAGCACTGGTTTTCTTACAACCAAGGTTTGTGATCTCACTTTCTATTAGTTCAACTGTAAATCTCTCTCAGCTGAGATCTTGACTTTTTTTTGGCAAAATATTTCATATACTCACTGTGCTCTGTAAATAATAACAGCATGTTTATTTAAGAGCCAAAATCTATGTTCAAATGTTGAATGTCACCTGAACTCTGTGCTTTCTCAGTAAGGCTTGTTAGCTCAGGCTCAGTGCCACACCACCACAAATAACATGAACTCTAGTTCATACCTGGCTAACTTGAAAAAAGAATCATCAACTGTCTACTTTCACCTGAGTAAAGATATCCTAAGTCAGTTAAAAAATTCTGAAAATTTTGCCACATATTAGAAACACTGGATTTCCTCTCATTATGCAACAGAACATAATAACAAGAATTTTTTTAATACTGTTTAACATAGGAGTCTCACAAATTATTTAGGGATGAATCTAGAGGCACTGATCCCAGTAGTGCAAACATGGTGTGATAACATGCCTTGAAAGCAGTTCACAGTAGTCCCTTCTGAGAATGGAAGTCCATATACTTCTGCAGCAACCTAATTCTGCAATGACCAGTGTGAAGTTGGGATGGTCTTGAAGAAAGCTGGAGGACTGACTGAATCAGAATGGAAAATTATCTCACATTATTGGGAAAATCACCTGAAATCTATAGAATGAAATCCTATCAGGAAAATGACAAGACACTGCTCTTCATCAGAAACAATCCCCTACACAAACACAGAATGGAGAGCAACTGGCTCAGCAGCAGTTCGGCACAGAAGACTCAGACGTTATACAAGTGAAGTATGAGTCAACAGTATCAGACCACTGCAGAAAAGTAGGAACATAAGGAGTAGAGCCTACAAGACACAACCTACTTCCACCACTCAGTTCAACATAAGAGCCTCAGCTGAGTTGCTATTTCCAGCTTTGGACACAGAACTTCAAGGTGTTGAAAAACTGGAGAAAATCCACAGAAGAGTAATACAAACGGAGAGAGGCCTAAGAAACATCTTAGGAGAAAAATATTTAAGTAAATGTGGTGGTTTGCTTATGGGAGGTAACATTTAGGAAGTGGAAACTAGTGGAACCTTTTACACGCTTGAAGACTGTTACAAAGAGAAAAGAAACAGTCAGTTCTCCATGTTCACAGTGAACAGCACAACTAATAAAAGATTCAGAGTAGTCACTAGCAAATCTTTCAAAAGCTACAGGCAGCTAGACACTGAAATAAATTGTCAGGGGGCTGGGTTAAGGAAGGAAAGAAGTGAGTGGGGTCTGTGGCGTAGTGACCACTACAGGTCTTCAAGGACATGTTGAACCTGTTAGGAATGACAGAGATAAAGTTAATTTGCCATGAGGCAAGGGAATAAAGCAGACAACCTCTTGAGGTCGCCTGGCATGTCTGCTTTTGAGACCCTTACAGACGTTTATTTAACGGGAATTTCTCTGTTACTCTGGATCTCTCTTATAATAGATATTTTAACTTATTTTATTTTTAGCTTTTTTACCGAAAGATATTAGTTCTCTTAACTTAATTTTATTTATAAGGTTAATCTGCATGGACATTTTCTTCAGTCTTAGTGAGGTTTTAAAAGTGGTAAAGTAATACGTAAATCAAATTGCCTTTCACTCATTTCAGTTCTAAACATGAGTTAAAACCAAGCATATTATTCATATCAGGAATTATTCCATTCTGGTTGAGCGAATTTTGAATTAAAATTGCAAAACAGAGTAGCTTGTAGTAAAAAAGTATGGAAAAATATACATTTTCAAAACAGATCTGTAAACACCTGTATTGTCTGTTGTGCATTTTGGAATAATAAAAATAATTTTGTTGTACTTCTGTTATGTATGCCTTAATAAACGAATTAAAAAGCTTAAGAGTCCACCTGCCCACTTCACTATGCTTTAAATCACACCTTTTCTTCCACACCCCCCCACCCCCCATAATCTCTTTCATGTAACGAATACACCCACCTGAGCCATATTTGTATTATATGGCCAAAGCACATTAAATAAAAGACTGGTATATTTTAGCCTGATCCAGTAATGTGATGATGAAATATTACATAGTTGTAACATAACAGAACTGTGGATGAGAATAAAGATTATCATTAATATTTTATTTAAACTATAGGGATTAGCTGTGTCCACATCTGTCACAAATTAGCTTGCATGTGAAAACAAAAATCATACAGCTTTCATTTCATCCATCAGACAAATGCACCATTCATTTTCGTTTTGCAGACAAATCCATTCAGAATCTTGAATCTAAAACTAAGTAATGCAGTCAAAAGAGTATTGAGGTTAATATCAGAATGCTAGTAAAAAAAATCCTTATGGTGCATCACTACAAGCTTCCAGACTCTCACTTAGTATCTCTCACACATCTTAGGTACCCCTGCTGAGGTAAATACCAAGTCCTAGAAACTCAAAGACGCAAAGAAAAAGGTACTCTCCATTTAAGCACTAACTCCTGCCAAGCAAATTCTAGCTTCAAGGCTGGCCTGACTTGAAGATATCTTGGACTACCTTTGACAGTTTGTAAGACAGACTTTGACTTTTTCTTCTGAAAGTTCACTTTTCATTCAATGCCCAATAGTCATTTTATCAAACTTACTTTTACGTCAACGTTTTTCCAAAATTTAATGAAGGTATATGCAAGCCATGAATATCAGTGTAGTCTGAGGTCCAAATCTGCTTTGAATTATTACTTAAGAAAAATATTTAAGAAGTAATTTTTATGCTTTTGCCTAGCTCTGTCATAATGAATAAATGGGAACTCTGTCAACAACTGAAAGTCTCGGTATGACATGCTACTCTAAATACTAAACTGGTGGGTAAGCTTTTAGAAATATTCCTAATAGAGTCAGAAGTGGATTTTCAAAAATTCCTACCATGGTCCTAACACTTTCCATTGAAATCAATAGGTAAAATGTTTTTCAACTTCAATAGAACTATTCTGCCAACAGTGAACTTTTCAAAAACTGCATATTAATTCTATTTTCAAAGGCAGGCTCTGCAAAAAGACTTTACAATATATCAGACTTTAGCCACCAGCCTACAGAAACTAACTTTAGAGGTAGTAAAAACTAAAACGGATTGCACTATCTATTTATTTACTCTCAGTTAAGTAAAATTATCTCTTTTCTTGCATCACTGAAAGCAGCAAATCTAGACAATTATAATTTATAACCCTTTGGTGAAGACATACAGCATAAAGGCAATAGATAGTGTTGAACAGTCCCTTAAAGACCTTTGAGAGGGACACTTAATGCAGGATTCACTGTGTCGTAATTAATTAATTCTTTCAAATACCCAGATGTACAGATAAACTGCATGAAGATTATTCATCTCTGCTGCTACATCTGTGGGTGAATTAATACTTTCTATCATTTATTATGCAGACAGTTTGACCTTGATCTTATGTCTGTGCCAGTTGTACTTGAAGGTCTCCAGACATCAAGATGGGAACATGAAGTGCAGCAGCAGTATTCATAGTCCTACTAATTGAAATGACCGTTTAATCTCAACTGCCTTTTTAGGTAGAAAGCACACCCTGATTTTACAGATGGGCAAAGAAATACACGTTCCTCACCTTGAAGCCATTAACAAAGCATCAACATATTAGCATCACCCCACTGTTGTCAATGCTCAGCTATTATTCCCTGCCTAAGTTCTGTAAATCATTCATCCTAGCTTAGCACAGGTTTACATGTGCCTTTGTAATTTTGGCATATAACTGGGTTCACAATATTTTTACTATAAGGAAGAAATACAGATGTCATCTCCTTGTATTAACCCAACTGATGAATAAGAATTTATTAGTCATCCACAAATCCTCAGACAAACCTAGCCTGAGACAGAGGTAATTACAAATTGTGGAAAACAGGAATGTCAAAACTGTGGCTTGTACATGTCAAGTTGAGGCTGCACTTAACTTGGGCTATTTGAATGGGAAGGGGAAAGACAGTTGAGCATGGTGTTAATATGCTATACTCCTCCTTCACCCTCCCACCTCAGCATTTTGCTTTGTCAGCATGCAATATCTAGCTGCACACTTCATTTTCATTAAAAAAAAATACAACTAGCATCTTCATTGAAACTACAAAAAAAAAAGCTACAAAAAGAGCTAAGCAGCTATTCTGAAAAATTCATTTGGAGATGGCAGCCTTGAGATTCGTGGCTCCCCTCCACTTGGACAATGGGATCTATAAAATTTTTGTGTATCTCATGTTTCTTTTCAATTTATGTTATTAACATTAGCTATCAAAGCCTTGGTCTTTCAATGTGACTTAGTACTGATATTACAGCAGCTCACAAGGCTGCAGTCTCTGGGAAATACAGAAAACAAGACAGGAGCAGGGTTAGAGAAAGGACATACTTTCAGTAAATCAAATGTCAGTGTTTCATTATGTGTAGGTGGAGAAGAGAGAATTAACTAGTTATGTTTCACAGTCATTAACCATTTTTTTTCTTTCGTGTAGCAACTTTAAGAGGCAAGATGTAAAGTCTTACTTCACACTGATGACCTCTTAATTCACTGAAAAAAATATTGGGAGGGTTCAGCTGTATTACTTGTATAGTACGATGTTATTCTGTAGGAGAAAGGAAGGTAAATACTGGATCTAATATCTTTGGATTACATTCGGCTATAGTTATAGACATTGAATAATGCTATAGACAGAGATATTATTCAGTCAGAATATGAGTCTAACCCCTAAAATATGTCCTCCTTAAGATACCAACATTCAAGACATATCAGGTAATCTAGCATTATCCAATGACTTGTAGATAAACCTTTGAACAACTTAAGAAATCCAATTTCCTCCTTTAAATGTTTTTACATTTAAAGTTCTTTCAAAAATTATCTTAGCTTTTATTATCTCCTCTCATTATACAGTATTGGCAAGTCTTGATGTTTTTGTGAATACTGTGGGAATTCCCAGTCAAAAGAATATGATAATGAAGAAAAATCTTAAGAAGTCAGAAAGAAGACTTTTGGTTCAGACACTGTCAATATTTATGTCACAATGAGGCAAACGGTTATGGATCAGGTCTATGCCCTGGTAATACTTGCCTTTTCAAACAGGCGTTTAGAGTCATCAACAGCTACGTAACACAAAAGTAGGGTATGCACTTCAGCTAGCCCAATGGTTGAGAAATAATAAAGACAGCTTAAAATTAATTCTGCTCGCGCTTCCAGATAGTACCAAAGACAGCTCTGCTAAGCAATGGATCTGGCCCAATCAGTTAAATTTCTTGCCTATATGATTTCTCCTTTTAGAATAAATATCTGAATCTTCATGAGAATTCTAAATCACATCTGAGCTAATGCTTTAGATGGGAGACTGATTTACACCATCAGTGTGAAGGGATATAAACTTTACCACACCGGCTTTGTTTAGGCAGTCTAGCCTTAAGGCAAGTAGATCCTGATCTACAAGTATCTGGATGTGTTCATATTACTCAGATTATTATGTCTGGAACTCAAAACCACTTTACACTGTGATGCTTAGTTCAGGGACAATGTAAAATCATAACCAAATCAATTCCTCTCAATGCACAATCTAGTTGCTTAGTATTTGTTATTCAGCATGTACAACACATGGAGGACTGCCATTTTATTAAGCATTTCTCTAAGCAGAGTGTAGAAACTACTTTGTTAAATTCTAATATCCAGCTAATAAATTCATTAGAGATAATGAAGGTGCAGCAGTCTGACAAAGATTCAGTTCACTCCAACACAAGCCCCAAACACCACCTCTAGGAACAAGCACTGTAGTTAATGGACAGTGTGTTGTCTAGAATGGTTTTACAGACTCATGAGAACCATTCTAAGAATATTTATTTTCATCTACTTACCACCGTAATATTTTAGAATATTTATTTCAAGAATATTAGGACAGCTAGTGGGATTACAGAGTATTCTTATATAGCATCTGACGAATATCCATTTAGTTTTGTTTGTACTGCATACACCAATATTGCTTTAATAATCAAAAATAAAATAGCATGAGAGCAAGCCTAGGAATGAACAACATTACATGAGAATAACTAAGCCTCAGTTATGAATTTCAATGTTTCAAGGGTTAAATACTCAAGGGTTTGTGATGTCCTTAAATAATTCAGTCCTTTCAGTAGATGTCTGATCCATTAAATATTCACTAACACTTTGAAGACTGGAATAGTGTCAGGTCTCAAATTAGAAAATTTCCTTTTAATGTCACTCTTGCGTTAATTTCTGTCATATTATTTCAGGTTATTTGCCACATCTCAAACTAGGTAATATTAATAGCACAAAAAAAAGGATCTTCTCTTTCTTGATAACTCAGTATGTTGTATGACAGAAACAAGCAATTCCGCCTTTGACATACACAGCCCTGTTGACTTCAAAATGGGAAAAGTGACGTGCCTGAGGATATGGCAATCGATAAGGGAGACTTCAGGACCTCCCAACTTCTTGCTCTAGCAAAGCTACATAGAAACATAATTTGAAGCATTATACAACTGGTAACATTACTATACTACCTCAGTTTATTAAAAATGTATCCTCTTACTTGATCTGAAAATAAAAGCTTATTGCCCATGATGAAAGGAAGAACAAGGGATAAATGTCAAATTGTAACTCTACTACTACATGAAAAGAGCCTAATGTAGACCTGCCAGGTTTTGAAAACAGACAACTGAACTGGGAAATCCCTTCAGTCTTGGTATGACATCAGCACACGAATCCTTATTATGTTATATGGCTCCAAAAACATTATGCAACCAGCTGTGCAAAAAGCACTGAAACAAAATCTTTCACATTTCAAGAACTTTGTCATAATCAGATTCTCCTGCTTGAAATATGTCACATTCTCCCAGCCAACATGTCTGTGCTAGGCAAAGGATTTCCTGCTTACCTCAGCTGATTCCTAATGAGAAATCCACGCAATTTAGTTCTTCTTTCAATTTGTGAATTATTTCCAAGTAGATGTTGGTAACTGTTTTGTTTGCAATGGATAATGCAACCCAACAACCCTACAAAGCAAGACGCCTTAGTCACATTTCTTCCTCATATCAATAAGGGGACACAGTAAGGGACATATTTTCCCAATACATACCAACTATTGTGTGAGTAATGACGTGGCAATAAATATTCCTGATCTGTTTGTGACTAGGACTTATTACTGTGAACCTGGACATGCTACTGAACATTTGACAATCTAAATTTATGTCAATGAAAACAGAAAAACTAAAAGCCTTGGAGATCTCACAGTTAAAACAAATCAAGTAGTATCACTGTGGCACAAAACAAAAGACCCTCAACCATTGCAAAACAATGTAGCAAGAAATCAATCACAGAATCAAAAATGTTACTAGCAGGAATTAACTGCAAAATACTCTCTCGCCAAGCGTTCCCTCCCTTGCAGCCTAGTTTGCCATGTTTCCTTCTACAGGGAAAGCCTAAGATGTCTGAAAGAGGGGTATTCAAGGAACAGATATTTCAAACTTATCTCAAATTCCACATCAGTAGAGTTATACAGATGGAGAGCAATATACAGCACAAGCTTCTTCCTGGGTGTTCAGACAAGCTTTTATCCCATAACCTAACAGACAGGAGCCAGTAATACAGCTGAACATTTATGAAGCATCAGTTTCTGTTGTTCACACTTACTCAGAAGTCAATGCTAGACATCATCTGTTTGGTAAACACAGGGATGTGTACAGTCTATCTCATGAAGTCAACTGTCAATTCCATCTAGGTCTCATTAGGTTTGAACCCTACCATGCTTTACAAATTTTCCCTATTGTTTAGCAAAACTCAAGAGAAGAATAGTCTGTCTTTGGCATCCATTTAATGCATCAAGGATTGCTGGCCAGACAAATCTTACTGCCCTTTCACTCTCTTAATTGATGCTCAGGATTTCAGGTTGCATAACTCTTTTTAAGGCTTTTAGGTAAAAAGAAAAAAACCTACTTATTTGGGTATTTTATATTTGTATTTAGAAGTTTGAATAAAACAGCTGCTTTCCTCTTCCTTGTCTTACCACATTTTCGGGTTACTGAGAGTAGCACAAAAAGAGAGGCATTCTTGCACTTTTTCGATCATGACATTGCTAACAATCCACACCTACTTCACAGAAAGTCTTTTGAAGAGCAATTCTATTCACTTTTTCATGTCAGTAACTCTGTTCTCATTCTTTTCATGTGATACGTACCTAGAATCATGCCTACTTTTCCCAATTGTGTGCATAGCATTATGCCCACCTTATTCAAGTCAGCAGATTAAATGTTTCAGTACACATATATGCAGTTATTCAGTAGTTTTGCTCTAATACTAACTGGACGCATTCTCACTTTTGGGTACACATTATGCCACACACAAGTTTGAAAGTCAAATTTTCAATAATTGATAAATGGCAATGACATTAGGTACTGAGAACCATCATCAGTCATCTTCTGCTTAAGATGCTAAGTCAATGTTTTCAATACTGCCTTTGACTTAAATGCACAACAGCGTGTAGCTTTTTTAAAAGCCCTCAGCTGAAAGATATATGGCAAAAGATAGTTAGCACACTACACAACTATGAAATGCTCATGTTCTGCAGTGAAGAAGATAGCATAAGAATCTTCTGAAGGGACTTACAACTCTGTTTTTCTTTGGAAAAATGATATATGAGTAAGTCCCTCCAGGTCAGAAAAAGGTACGATAAAGTCTATAAGTAAGCTATGATTGGTATTTTTAAATGTTTCTTTAGCTGGCTTTCCACCTCTGCTGAGCACAACGCTGAGTCTATTTTACTGTTGTTTGAGCAAGAACCACAAAAAATAAAGAGAATGAAATTGATAAGGTGACAAGAAGAAATGCACATATGAGTAATGAAACTCACAAAGTCTGCTTCCAATGTAGAAACAAAAGATAATTTCCCCTTTCACCTCTTCTGCTCAGACAGCCTTTGGTATTTATTGAGCACAATGTTTTGATTTCAAGTAATGTTTTTCTTTGCCTGGATGAGAATGACCTTTATGTGGCACTAGCACTAAAATAAAATTCATTGGGAAACCGAGGCCAGACAGATTTTCCTGGCGAACACTTGAGTTTCCAAAACAAATCACATTGTAATTCATTGTAAGCAATACTTTCAAGAACCCAGTTTTAGTTATCTAAATTAAAATCTCCACAAGTCAGGTTTCCTAAATCTAATTTACTCTTTAGTACACTAATGTGTCCTCAGGTAGCTCACCAGAATAAGCTATGAGTCTGTGTAACAGTCACCTGAAGGCTCTGAAATCCCACCTAACTTTTAAGACTTCCTGCATTTGAACAGTCCTTCCTAAATGCATAATTCTTTTATGAAAGAGACAAACTCTGAATCACAAATGGGCTTTTCAATATAAGAACCCTTCTCATTGGCCTATATAATGTTAACAGCAGCAAGAAATTAATGCAAATCAAAGGTCTTGTGCTTAGGTTCGAAACTCACTTATGCAATGCTTCCCAATACCTTTATGATAGAGGTATCCTGAAGTCTGTTCAACTCCAGTGTAATTTAGGAACATCTCTGGGCTACGTCCCTTCCAGGAAGTTGAGAAGAGATGAAATGGAGCCAGCTGCTTGTCATGTGGGAATGCCTTGACACCAAATATCTTCAAATGTTTGAAAATGAAGCACAAGACTTAGGAGCAACAAAATGAGGATTTATCCCTGAAGCGTCATCTACAGGACCGTATATGTTTTTCCAGGTCATACAAGTGCTGTGAAATTTCTATCACAGATGTCTATTTAGATGTTTTAGTTGCCCTGGGATCTGGAAAGGATATCTAGCTTTCCCCATAAGTGATATTGTACATCCTTTCTGGAAAACACAAAACATAGATACACACAACATACAACTGTTAAGTGTAACCCTTAAGAAAGATAAAGCAGATAAATTTAAAAAGGAGAAAATCTGACCAAGCAGCAGTACAGAAGAAAGAGAATCTCTGAGTTCTAGTGATTAACAAAGAAATTATGACTCAACCACATATGTTGCTGCAGACATGTAAAACTTCATCCCGAGATCTCTTAATAAGGGGCTAAAACAAGTTATAAAACAGAGGAAGAGGTTTTTTCTCATTCTATCAACACTGATAAGATTTCAGTTTAAAGAGCATGCCCAGTCTGAGGTTTCACACTTTGATTACAAGGTTTCACAGAAACTAAAGCTACATAATTAAAAACAATCTTTTGGCTACCAAAAGATTATGGGTCTAAATATGAAGTTTCCCATGTATGATCATTTCCATGTATAAACTAGATATTCAGACTCCTTGAACTGCCAGAAGTAATATTAAATTACTTAAACTTATTTAAAAAGATGCTAAAACTAGCTGAGCATAGCTGAAACACATTCAGGGGGCAGGGGGGTGGGGGTGA
>NW_009617667.1:5437-11693 GCF_000690535.1 Cariama cristata | reverse complement strand
ACCCAGTGAAGGGTATTCCTGTCCAGGCTATATCTATACTAATAGCTTACTTATAAGTCTAAGCTCTCATTCAAACTAAAAATCTTGTTTTGGCTACAATGCGTGTCAGCTTGGATTTAACTTTAGTCCAGAGCAAACCAAAAGGCTACCCTAGCAGGAATATTTGTGCTTATGGAGAAGCTGGTTTATGCAGAAATTTTGCATTCTACAAGCTCCATTGAAGAGATGTCATGAACAGCTTAGTGTTGCCAGCCAGTACCTGTATTTGAGCACAGATGCCAAAGACACACAGAAACTATGTACGCACAGGGTGTTGGACAAGTGGTTCTTTGAGGTGAGGGTACCTTAGAGAAGCAACAAGACAGACAGGCATTTCTCACAGAACACAGTAACTATGCGCTTAATTCCTAAAAACCTAAAGGAATTACTTGCTTCTGCTTAGTCCTGCTGAGCCAGCACATCCCCATGGGAGTGAGCTGCACTTGACCAGGGCTCCAACGTAAGCAGTGTTTGAATCGCAATCTTCTCTCCTGAGGGTGACCGGGCCTGTCTTGGTAAGAACTCACTTGCCTTTCCCACCCCAGTTCAGGTTTACAGGGCTGGCAGTTAGAAATACTGTTCTTTAAACAGAGGCTAACTTATCTAAGCTTTTTATGGAAATGTATGAAAAATTGAGTGAAGAACGTATATTTGTATAAACTGTCTACAAACAGATTCAACATAGATTCTTGCAGACGAATCCAGTACAGTTTTGATTACATGTCATTTGAGAATTGCAGGTAACTATTAAACTTGAAATAAGCCTAATATAATTCACAGAATATCAGATTTGTTTAGCCTGGTGAGATACTCCTATCACCATTTCTTCTCATGCATCTTTCATCAAATCTCCAGTCTAATGATTTAAATGTTAAGACAAACCTGCACCTGGAAATTCATACACTTGCATTGGAAATTGTCAGAATAAAATATAGATAAAAACGACTGATTGAATGGCTACAGTAAAAATGGATGGGAAAAAGCGCTGTGAAACCATTGAACTATAAAAAGGGAGGAAACAAATATTAGGTTTGCAGGTAGAATATACTGTTCAAGTCTGAGATGAGTAAGTGGTGCTAACAGTTTCTTTTTCCATCTCTGTGTACTATGCTGGTACACTAGAGACAGCAGCTATTAAAACAACCTAGTTGCCAGATGTGTTGAGCTACCTTATTTCAAGATCAAGTCCTGAAGACAGAACTGAATGAAACCAACTAAGATAAACATTAGATATTGACAGAAAACATTTTGTCTTGTCCCCTATAGTTCCAGTGAGAGATATATGGAATTATAACATCAAGACTACTTCACCTCTGTTTCCTGGTAAATCTTATTGCTCTATTTAACTGGAAGAAAGGAATACAGAGTGAAATAGGTAGCAGAAAGAGAACAGAGAGAAAAAGAAATTTTCCAGGCATAAGAAAATAAAAAGTTGGTAAGAGAGCAATAGAATAAATTAAAATAACATTTCATAAACATGGAAATACTTTTTTTTTTTTTAATTTCGTGAAGGAGTATGTAAAATGTGACATTGTACATAATGAATTCAAAATAGAATGCAGAATGTAAAACACTTTAGAATGGGTGAAGACTAATTTTCTAAGTGACTTACTTGACTCCAATGTTCTCTTTTATTCAGTTTATTGTTACAGTAGAGGTTCTGTTGCTGCATTGAAATACAGATCAGTTAGAGCCAAATGGCATTCTTTTGTATGAGAAGGGATTCACTTCCTTTTATTTTTGCCTACTTTTTGTTCTTCTGTTATGAAAATGAGCTTTGCTACTTCATGTATTTTCCAGTTGGGTTACTGCATTGCTAAAATATTGCTGCTAGTTTGTTTGGTTCTTCTTTCTTCCCAGCCTTCACCACCTTGCTTATTTCATGTTGAAAAAAAAAGGCCGACTCTTATTCTTCCCATTATTCTGAACCTTCAATTTCCTGTCTGCAGTATCATTTCCGTGATACAAATTCTTGGACTTGCTAAATGAAAAGAACAAGACACCTCTATCAGACTGAACTGTCTCATAGTAAGAACATTATTTAGCAGTCTTTTACTGGCTTGCTCTCAAAAGGTTTGGACCTGCAATAATGCCCTGGCCTCCTGTTTCACCAGGTAACTCCTTCTGGTGTTGCCCAGCCCTCGGCCATTCTCACTCACTGTGGTCCTCCCTGCTATGTTCATCTAGATGTTGGAGAGACAGCTGTTTCCTGAAAATTGATGGGTTGAAAAATGGGGAGAGTTTTTGCCCCATTTAGTGGTCCTTGTCAGTTTTTAAGATGTGCAGAACAGGAGTCTAGAGGAATGGAAGAACTTCTCTGATTGTGAGAGGAAGAGAGTGGAGAAAAGGAGATGGCAGGGCACTCACAATTCAGGGCATCCAGTAGTTGTCAAGTTTCAGAAACTGCCTTTCTGTTTCTTCCTGCTATTGAACTGTTCCAAGTCACTTGATTTTTTCATAGTCCCCACAAATGCAAACCATCTTTTCCCTCTATGCAAAATAAATCCTATCAGAAATAGCTGGCAGGGTTTAAGACATTGAGGAAAGTATCAGCAGGGCTTAAGTTTGACTTGTTCTTTTACAATACAGAAGATGTCAAGGTATCTAATCCTTCCTCTGATGCCTCTCAAAAAGAAATGGACTTACTGCTGTAGGTAATGGACATTGTTGTGGTTTTTCCATGGTAAGAGCTTCCAAGTATGGGGCTTGTGCAAACAACATCACAGCACCCACCAATAATGACTGTCATGTGTCAAGACATTATTTCACCTGACTGGAATACTTTCTTCAGGTATATTTAGGCATTTTTACAGAAATCAGTTACACTTTGGAGACTATTTTAAACCATTGAAATGGAATTTATAATTCCTGTGCAGTACAGTTTTGACCTGGAAATGAGATACTAATACAGATCTATCCCTTGACAGGGAAAAAGGGATTTTTCTGAAGTGAATCCCAGACTAATTCTCAAGTGAGAACACAGCATGAGTTGTAAAATAGGGGGGAAAGAATCTTAAAAACAAATTGACAATTACTAAATGAATGCAGAAAATTTAAATTAAGTTCTGATAACATTATAATGTGGTTTTACAGTCTAATAACAACAGCTCATCTTCATAGTTTATTGGTTCTCATATAAACACTGCAAGTACATTATTTTTTGTTAGAACTGAGCTGAAGTCTATGATGAGAGACTTGAAAAATACTTCAGCAATACAGATTTGATTGTAACATGTATGTAACATTATAGTCTTAGCAAAACCAATGGATTTAAAGCTGTACATACTACCTATGGACTAATGTTATTCATTTAAATGAAAGGCTGATGGAGAAAAGTAAGCTAGGAGCCACTCTCAACCAGTATTTCAAATGTGCCTTCTCCTGGTTCACCTCTTGTCCTCCTGCACAGCACACATTATCTTCCCATGTGGAGAGATTTTTCTTTTTTGGCTTTCCAAGAAAAAGTAGTGAAAGAATTAATATGATACTGTCAGAAAAGGTTTTTTAAGTCTGAAAGCATTGTATTAAGTATTCTTTTGACTCCAAGGCCAAGGAGTTTCTATTTCGCCAAGGAACTTCTATTTCAAACTTCAGCTCAAAAAATTCATATTAGAGTAATAATAGCCACAAAAATTATTTCATTCCTTAACTCTCTGCTGAGGACAATCTCTTGATAAAATTGCCTGGAAGAAGATTTTAACAAGATACATTGGACTTCTTCACTTGGAATGTGGTTTTACAGATTTATTCACAGGGGTTGATAATGGGTATCTATGTCCCTTTTTCAAAGATACTCATAGCATGTCTGAGAGAATGACTAGACTAGTTCTCTTTTTTAACTACTAGAAACATGCATAGTAATTATTCCTGTATACTTGGACAGACTAATTTTGTTAGTATAACTGTAATATAGTATCTGCTGTCCTTCATGACACCCACTGAAAAACTCTGTGTTACTGGGTCTTCTTACTATGTAAATGCATTACAGTCTGTCAGTAATTTCAGTTGTAAAGATCTCAAGGTTGAAAAAAAAAGTTCAACTATAGCTGAAGTTCCTTTTTTCCCTTCTTTATCTTCTGTTATCATTAAAATGTTCCTGTAAAAAGAAAGGTCTTGATCTGAACTCTGAGTGTAGCTGGGGTTTTGATTCAATCTGACACCTCTGTCAAGGACGGTCCCACAGCCAGGGACCTTCAGACAATCTCAGAAGGAATAAAGTATTCCTTGCTGTTGTAGTATCTCAGGTGAAAAAAAGGCCAGCAATTACTTTAATAAGCTTTTTACTCTTTTTGTGACAAAAGTGAGGAACCTTTAGTGGAGGATGAGATAAAGATGTCACATAGCTCAGTATCACTGCTTAGCCTACTGCAGGCTTAATTTCCTCTGACTTTTTACTTGACATGGTTAGCAGAAAAAACCTGCAGAATCACATGTAAAGCATTGAAAACATCCTAGCAGAAGCCAGTGTTTCACACACTCAGCAGACATGTTGCATCTGATCTTTTTTTAGTCAGGTTTAATATCAATAGGACTCTGTAGTTCTGAGGGTTTGAAGCTGCTTCCCAATAGATTGCTTCTGGAACTGTTTCATAAGTAAATAATTTTACTGTCACTGCACACTGCTGTTAGTGTATCATCAGCTGCACCTACAGACAACTTCTCATAGTTGACTAACAGTATGTCCAATATGACTTAGTGATATTTGTTGTATTAAAGCCATCTACCTGGCATAGCATAGCGTAATATGACAGGTCTGTGGAAAAAAATTCAGAGTTCTTACTAGATATAGGGTGCATGCAAGTATTGAAGATTATTCTAGCAAAAATCATTGCCAAACAAACAACTAGTTCCAATGTTGAAAAGGTCACTGGCAAATGAAAGGTTCTTTAAAGGATTATGTAATTCCTCATATGGGTTTTAATACCAATTTAGTGAGCACTGCCTCCAGGTTCACAGAGCTTTAGATCAGATTTTCAAGTTAGTAATGGATAGAGATCTATGTTACTTCTGCAGCCAAAAACTGCTTGAAGTAGAAAGCAGGAAAACAACATGAAATGAACACAGTGGGCATTTATCTTCACAGAACCAGTGCTTTCAGCATAGCACATCAGAAAGCATTACATTCAGATTGTCCCCATCATACAACATAATCAATATGGAATTGACCTTTTGCATTCCTTGGACAGTTGCAGTGTTCTAAGGCATTGAAATAAACAAACAGATGCTCTCAAAAGATGGTAAGTGGCTGCCCTCTGTCTCTTCTGTAGGTAAAAAAGAACTTTCCTGTTAATACTTCATCTCCTATCACTTTGTAAAGGGTGGAAAAACAAAGATAGCACATCCTACTTAACGAAGAGTCCAGTCCACCAGCCAAATAGCTTGCTTGATCCAGAACTGTAGAATTCAACCTTTGCTTTAGGTTTCACATAATACATAGAAGACTATACTGTGTCTCAAACTAGAAGAACTGGTTGCATTTTAAAACAGTTTCTATGTTTAAAAAAAAAAAAAAAGTTTTGCTCTTGGGTTTTTAATTAAAAGTATTTAAAAGGTTATTTACAGAACTTCTTGCAGAGACTATAAATGAAACTTTAGAATTTAAATGAGAAGCTTTTGCTTCCCTGTTGTAAATAAGAATATCCTTACTGGTTATAAATTTACTATTTTTGAAGTATGGCTTGAATCTCAATATCTATGCAGGTTAATAATCTGTTAGATACTCAGGAAGGCCTGAATTATAAATTAAATTACTGCTAAGCAGTAAAAGATTAGCTGGCATCCAAAACAAACCTGTTTATAATCTTTCTCTTAAAACACTTTATTATTACTCAGACTGACTCTCTTGTGTACTAAACATCAGTTTTGCATATATAATACAGACTTTTGGTGCCCTACTGTGTTATCTCCATTCTCTCCCAGCTGGCTTCTCCCTAGTTAGTGTAATGGATTTGTGTTCTCCAGTCTCAAATTTCAGAAGTTTTACAATATACCTAGTATTTTCTCATTTTGTCTGCTACTTTCTTTTAGTTTGGTGTTCCAAGATGTTTGGATTCACTTGATTTTCATTTTTCTTAGAAGAATAAAAGATCTTTTCCTTTTTTAATAGCATCTGTCTCTCATCCTTTCCTTGGAAATGTGAGTCTAGATATTTAACATTTTGGCAATGTTTCCTTCAGTCAATAAATTCCCTCTGCCAAGTGTCAGAGGCCTTACACTC
>NW_009617667.1:0-5406 GCF_000690535.1 Cariama cristata | reverse complement strand
CTCTTTCTCCTTGACCTATGGTTACTTACGCGCTTGAAAAAGTAATTAGGTATTTAAGATGTATTTATGTCTTCTTTTTATTCTTTAGAGTTCGCTTCTTCAAAACTTCCTTCCTCCTAACCTCTTTTTGTAGTTACTCCCTAGTCGTATCTCCCCTTTTCTGCCTCCCCAGGATTGGTGGCTCCAGCGACAGTGACTGCACAGCTTGGCACAGTGGCTCTATAGTCTGAGTCACTACAAGCTATGAATATTTCTTCGGTGCTGAGCATTTTCCGTGTCTCTGTTGCCACACAACACACATTGGAACCTGCAGCTTTAATTTTGACTTTGAAGACTATATATAAGCATTGATCTGATTTACAAAATTTCTGAATGTCCACCACTACTGTGGGCTTCAAAGTCACTCCCAGTGTAGTTGAGAACTTGGCACTGGGACAGGGGATGTCCGGATAACAAACACGCAAAAGTTGCTTTCGTACGCATGCATCTCATCAGCAGTTGCTGTGTTCTGAGTGCTTTGGAAAATCAAGGATGCATGTGGCTACAGACTTCAAAAACCTAAATTTGTATTTCCAGTTTTTAAGCTCCAGGGCTGCAGGTAAAACTTGCAGAATGCCAGGTAACTTAGAATCCTCATTGCTGTTCATATTCTATGATTTTGGCCTTGTAATTTCCAGATGAGTACACACTGGTATTTCTTTCTCCTCCTGTTGATTGCAGTGCTTCCTGGTTTTTTGATTAAAAGGTGAAAGTTACCAAAGAGAGAAGTACCAAATGGTCATATAGTGCTTCTAATGCTGCTTTAAAGGTCCCTTCAGACACAAATCTGAGCCTTGATTCACTTATCAGTCACTACTAGATAGTAAACTGAGAGGGGTTTTCGTACTATTTGTATGCAAAGCAAAACTTCAATTAAAGTTCACAAGCCTGGGGGAATACATCTTTTATTATAAACTAGTTTTTATTACAAACTAATTATTTATTAATTAATATTAACTTTTATTTTCTGGGGCTTGGAGCTTTGAGTTGAAAGAAATCCAGATTTCTCTTTTGTTTAGTTTTCCCATTACTTGCACAGCTGGTTGCACTGAAAATATTCCATTACTTACAAGAAAATGTGTTTGCTTTTGTGTAGTCCTTATTATTTTAGAATACAAGTAACTCATAAATACTCATTAATTTCTTTGTACAGTAACTCTGAGGGCTGAGAACTATTATTCCATATATTTTTGTGACAAGAAATGAGAGACCAAATTACTTCCCACAGAACTGACAGAAAGGCCAAACCAAAGTTCTTTTGTGAGAACTTTTGTGTTTACACAGTGACTTCCAGATCAATCTCTATAATTTTTTTAAAAAATTAAGAACACTGCAACACTAAAATTCTTCTTTTGGGTTTTAAAAATTATTATTTGTTTAATCAGGATACCTCTAAAACGTATTTAATAGTAGTTGCATTCTTTCATAAAATGCTTCCAACTATCACAATGAAAAATAAACCAAAAACCTATCTCTGCTCTCTTTGTTGTATATTGCTCTCATTGTACTACTCTTACATTGTCTACAGATTACAGAAACCTTAGAGCAAAACTTTTGGTATTCTTCTATCAAATTAAACATGCAAGAACAACTTAATGTTCTGAAAGTCCCCAGGTTCAATTTTTGTGCCACAGTAGAGGGTGGAAGGTATCTTTCTGTTTTCAGAAATTATAGAAGGAGTCTAGAAAACCACTTTAAAGATTGGACATCTAACTGTGCCTGGCTAAAATTGGGGAAGACAGATCCTTCCTAGGTGACAGGCCATGAAGTGTGGCTGCAGAATTGCTATTGGTACTGAGAATGAGATTTTTCAAGTGCTGTAATACTAGCTCAGAGAAACAAATGCCACTGGAATTTTGACCGAACGGCTGAAGAAATTATTTCAGAAATAAGCATCAATCTCTCCTGCTTGTCATCTTTGGAAATGCCCAGAAATTAATGATATAGGCTTTATGACTGCTGTCTAAAGAATCTTTTAAGAAAATGTCTATTTGTGAAGTATTTTCAGTCAAACTGAGATCTTTTAACACTTCTTCCACATCCGTTTTCCTCTCACTTCTAGTATTTATGAGCTCTGCACAAATTCCATATGATGCTTCAAGAAAATGATGTGAAATTATGGTAAGTGACCCTGAATGCAGGCAAGTACCAATGGAAAACATATTAGAAGAATTTGAAATAAGCATGCACGTCTATTGGTTCTGAAAACATCCAGGCAGTGAAGGATAGTGACCAAATTTGGGGGGTTTGAGAAGACATAGAGCTCACTTCTGAAAATACCAATTGCCACCTCATCCCACATACAAAAGGTGACAGTCTGTCATTACACACAGGGAGACACATTCTCACCCCAAGGAATTGGAGCACCACTGTTTTCCTTCCCTGTCTTCTCCCTCCTGAGTCACTTTTATACCTACCTCAGATGTCATGAATTCATTCTGACTCACTTTTCCTTCCAAAGATAAACTCTTGAGCAATGAATGTGAGATCCAGAAATACTAAGATGACAAACACTTGCTAGTGCAGCCTGGATTAGTCTTGGATATTTAATCTTAAAATATTCCTTTCCTATGTGTTATATGTGGACTGCAATAGAACAGAACAGAATTATATTTTTCTAAAGTATCTTTTATTCCATTCTTCAATGCATGTGTCTCTCAATACTGGCCTCCTGATGATTTTTTTCATTGTTTTTCTAAACTTAACTTTTGACCTTTGCAGCAGTTCTGGACTCACAGCTTTCATACCTTACTGAGTCCCTCTCTTGTCCTGTAGGCAAAAATGTACTATGTAATATTTGCCTACTGTCCTGTCAGAGTGAGTCTTGTTCATAAGGACTCTAGTTTAGAAGGTATCTATGTTTTGTTCAGTGACCCTTTGATATTTGTTACAGGCAATCACTAGGTGTATTTATTTTTTAGGTGCTTTTTACTAAAAACCTTCTTCAACAAGTAGCTTACCTAAGGTCATGTAGGTACCTACTGGTCTTCTGCCATCATCCATCTTTCCTCCCACTATTTACAGTTCAGCCTTATATAGGTTCACTCTTCTTCCCGATTTCCCGTCTATTCTTCCTCTGTTAGTATAGTTGTCAGGATTTTGCTTTCTTTCATACTTAAATCTTTTATTTTCTGCCCCATTGTAGTCTGTGCTAGAATCAAACCCTGGCTTATCCCCATTGCCTTTTCCCCTGGGTCTTCTTTCTGCACTCAGAACATTTATGGAAGAAATGCCACAAAACATTTACTAAATCTTTTGTGTCTTTCTTCCTCGGTTAACAACTCTTCTCTCATTTAGTGGATTTTCTCACCCCAACCATCAATCACCTTGTCACTATCTTCAAGACTCCCCCCATTGAAGCCAGCATTTTACCTGTTCCACAAATAGTCCTCACAGCCTCCCAAGAGGAATCTGGCAAAACAGAGTGCCTTTGCATTGCTTTTGTCTTCCTCTTTTTAAACTATTAAAGCTACCTATTAAAAACAGATGTTTCTTGACTGTCTTTTTCCTAACTCCCCTTATTGCTCTAATGACTTCGCTGCGTAGTCTGTCTTCCTCATGCTCTTTTTATATTCCCTTTTTACTGCTTTCACTACAGAGAAGTGCTTCCTCACAAATGTATCTTTGTCTTTGACTTCTGAGACATCCCTTTTCTGCATCATTGCAGATGCAAGTGATCTATCTTTTAGGTTTGTAATCTAGGTTTAATCTTTAATTCAGAGTGCTTTTTAACACTGACATGTAAAACCTATTTTTAAATGTGGCAGATTCTTTTTCAGTGATGGTGGGAGCTTGCAGAGTACTGCAAAGATACAATTTTATTGTCCATTTAAATTCTTAAAGCTTCACCATCTTACAATTCAGTTGCTGTGGCATCATGTTGTCTGTTCCTGTCAAAGGCAGTTATGCTCTGCTAGTGTGCGTGTAGAAGGCTGCTGCTAAGGTCATTTTCCTAGTCCATCATTTTGACTTTCACACTCTGCAATTGCTCTCCCCTTCTGTGCTGCATCGCACAAAGTACTTTTTTAACTTTCCAAGCTCTTCAGGTCTTATTGCAATATCAAGTAGTCATTTCGCTCCTCTAGGTGGTCTTTGAGGCCAACTTTCATCACGCCCATATTAAATTCTGAACTACATACGTTCAGGCATCCAGTGACACCTCCACCTATCTTTTATTTCCTACAATCTTCCATAGAACTCTATGTTATTCCCTTTCAAACCACCGCTTAAACCACCATTCTTCTTTGATGTGGTGCTCACAAAAGTGGGGATTGATGGGCTTTTAGTGTACTGACATCAGAAGCCAAGCACACCCACAAATGTTGCCTCATTGTTTTCCTTTACTCCTCTCATCTGTCTTTGTCCATCTGTTTTGTCATATAGTTTAATTCTAGTCTCTCTGAGCAGAAAACAGGTTTATATGTCCACAGCACCACTACCTACAGCACTTGACACACTGGGATCCTGAACTATGGCTAAAATTCAAAGACAAATTTGATAACGCAAACAAATAAAAGAAAAATAGATGCAATTATTAGAAGAATTTTACTAATATTTTGCTGAGGGTTTTTTTAATTTTCCTGATGATGATAGTGCTCATGATTTTTAAAAGGAATTCTTCTTGTCTTTTTCCTAGTAGTTTAGAAATCTTAGTGTTGAATTTTTTGTCACAACAAACTGATCAACATTAATTTGTGTGGACGAAGTCTGGCAGAATTTTTCCATCAAGTGTTCATGAACATTTTCTCTAAAACAGTCTGTAATGTGGTGACACACCAAGTGTTAAAAGGTCCCCTGCCAATAATGACAAGAGGGAGTTAATCCATATGTTGATATGCTGCCAGTCAAAAGCAAACTAAAAAAGAAATTTGTCTTTAGGCAAAAAATAAAAGGGACATTCTGGGATTTTTATTTTTTTTTTGTTTGGCTGTTGTCCTCCCCCATGACTTTGTGTGGCTAGTGTGCATAAAAATAAATACCATGGCTCATGGTAGACATGCTACTGTCTACATGTTAGGAAGGTGAATTAAATTTGTGTCTCTTTATCCGAAAGCTGTTTTTCTTATTTCATAGTCTAATATTAGGAAGCAAAGAGTACAATAGGTACCTTGCTGTCCTTTCTTCTGCCATTTTCTCAAAGCCTTCAGTGGATATCCATATGCTTATTATGCCATTTCTATACACCATTACTTTCCCTGTCCAAACGTTAGGGGCAGAGATGTGTCAGGGACCCTGACTAGAATGTAAAACCAGCAGAGCAGCATTTTTAAGGACCAAACTTTCCTACTGGCTATACAAAACATGTTGATGTTTTAAGCAACTGTATTTTAAAAAATCATTATTTATTTTATTTTATTTTATTTTATT
>NW_009617666.1:13405-16828 GCF_000690535.1 Cariama cristata | reverse complement strand
CCCCCGCGTGAAGCGGCAGCTTCAGGAATCGGGTCTAGAAAGTGTGGGAGAGGATGCCAAGCGGTGTTTCCGTGCCGTGTTTCTCAGGAGACATCTCCGTCCTGCTCTGAGGTGTCAGGTTTTGTGGATGAGGCTTAGGGAGAGACAAACTCACGCTAGCTCTCCAGTGAAGCCCCGGCCTGTCAGACGAGAATGTGACGGGTCCACGGCAAGGAGCTTGCAGAACAGCGCCCTAAATATGATTTTCTAGGCTGGAAGGTCTATGTGGCAAGAGAAAAGACATGATCACACTCTCCTGAAGATAACTGTTAGAAATTAAAAGCCCCCTAAGTACTTGCGAATGGGAGTTTCTGATGCGGTTTATAAGCTGTAGTTTATCATTCCTTGCTGTCCTGAAAGACCAGTAAGAATAAACATGGCAACAGCACATTGTATTAGATTTATAAGCATACTACAAAGCCTAAAATTACATTGACCTAGCAGGACTTCAGAGTTTTTGTGAATTCTAGTTTTACATATGCAGAAAATTCCTGCTTTTTTGCACAAAAACATCTTTCTAGTATTAGTACTAAATAAATTCTCACTCATAAAAGAATATCAGACGACATCTGCATAATGATAACTAGCTGCTCTGATGACATCACGTACAATAGTATGTACAGTCAAGATTACCATGTTAAAAAAGTTTCATTTATTTCACTAGACATGAGAGGAGAGCACTGGAAGTTTATCGTAATCTGAACTCTAACACAGACTTCAGCAAAAACTACTGCAGAAAAAAAGCTCAGTTACTTGTAGGAGAGTATTAATCAGGAAAGGAAACATTACTTGTCAGTAATGTCAAATAAAGTGAGAGCAAGGAAGCAATTTCCCTCTGAGACTGACATACAATGGGATAGATTATTAGACAAGATTGTGTAGGTAACTGCTGCAGTACTTTAAGAAACAAAAGATGATGTCACAAAGATTATAGTATTAAAAAGGGAATGAGTCGTGTTCACTAATTGTCTCCTCATTCTGCGTTCTCTGTAAACCATGAGATACACTATATTCTGTAGTCTGCGTCCAACAGCAGCCTTCACACTATATATTATAAAAAGTTGTGAGCTATGCAGCATGCATAACTGCACAAAGTGATGAAAAAAAATTTATGTAATTCTTTCACCTGGAGCTATTGATCTTGAGATGGACAGCAGGGGAAATAGAAAAGGCAGTTTTCCGAGTGCAGCCTCAGATTTGGGATAACAGAGGGTAATGTATTGCTGGCTGCAGCTGGAGCTCTGCAGGAACAGTAGGCAGCTTCTGGAGAATTTCCTAGAACAGTTTGCACCTTCACCATCATACAGCTCTAGATAAATCAGGAGACCGAAAGATGTCCTGAGTCCCAGGAGAGTAGCTTCCAACTGGGGACTCTTACTGCATACGGAGTGCAGAACACTGTCCATCATGGGAACAAATGTGTCTGTTAAAATAATGGTGAAGAAAACATGTATTTTTTTGAAGTCCGCGTTATCATTCTCTTCAGGGGTAGCTATATTATCATTCTCACATCTTTCTTTGTCTATGAGGAATCTCTTCAGAACTTGTCAAATATAGCTGCTTTTACAAGGAGAGATAAACATATATGGATCTTTCTTAACCAAGCCATGCTGTTGTAAATTATATGAAATTATGAAAAATTTTGCCTAAGATAACAAGTTCTTGTAATTCCAGCATTCAAAAGACACTCATCACCCAGATGCAAATTACCAAATTGGACACAAGCAACTAAGTGGTGGCAGCATCTGCTGTGCCAACCAGTGAACTATAAATTATTTAGAGGCAGACACCCATCTGAAACTGGATGCTCTTCCTTTCTCCTTCCAATTTTGCTCAGCAGAAATATCCATAAAGTTGCATTTTGTTCCTACACAACAACAAAGATTTAAATATCTGCTATGCTGCCGTGCCCCTGTCAGACAACAGAAGAGGAACAATTCCTCAGTCACAGAAGACATGCAGCTTTGGTCTCCATGAATAGCATAGCACTTTACCAATCTCTCTTTGTATCACTTGGGAAGGCTCTAGTAAAGTCTTTCTTTTTCAAATGTACCTCCTATAATTCCCCACTGCTGATGATCTGAGGCTGTGACATACCAGTGACTGGCTCTGGCTCTCAGGCTTTCACTTCAGTCCTCTCATTTTTCTCCTCTCACTGTTGTTTTCACCCTTCTCCCTGACAGCAGTGTTCAGATTCTCTCTTCTCTACCCTCTCCTTGTGTAACTCAAAGCTACATTCCAGCGCCCTTACCTTTCAAGTTCGCTGTCCTAGGTAACTTTGCAGTATAGTCAAGTACACAATCTTCCTGTGTGGTATGTAGAATGGTACAATATGCATTGACTTGTTTTGTTTTGTTTTGTTTTGCTTACAGGACAAAACTCATCTTCAAGGGATATAACTTGAAAGTTTTAGTAAAGATGTAAATAAAAGGTAAAGGTTATTTCCTCATGGTTTATGATCCTTTTTATCCTTTACATATAGATATCCTTTATATATATATAAAAAAAAAAATGTGACCATTTGTTGTACATCCTTTTAAAGTAAACACTACAGCGAGAGGGCACCAAACCGAAGCTTATATTATCAGGTACAGGAGAATGGAGAGGCATGCACAGAGAATCCAGCTGTCGGGCTGGGACCCAAATTGGAGGTGTTGTTCAGAGTAGCAGAAAAGCTGGCATGATCAATGTCTGTCCAGCTGTGTTCAAGGGAAGAGGACAAATTTTACCAGAAGATACTATCCAACTGATATCTTTTGGATTACAGTTAAGAAGCACAAAATGAAATCGGATGATTTGTGCTTCATAGTGCATGAAGAGGCATCCTAATTTTTACTCAGTACTATCTCAGGCCTCTAAGCAAAAATATCTTCATTTTTTTCTTCCCCCTGCCATTGATTTATATTGCCTCTGAAATTAAACTCTGTCAGAAACAATTGTGAGAGCAAGATGAGGAAAATGATCCCAACCTGAAAGATTAGGAGAAAAATTCTTAGTGTCTGAAATAATACTGATTAAAAATGTATATCAGATTATTATGATGTATCTGTATCATAATTTTCAAAACCCACATCCAATTAGTTCCAAAGTTTACAAAAAATTTTGAGACATTTGGAGGGGCAGGGGACATGAGTCCACTGAATTTTAAAAAAAAATTAGGGAACTAAAATATAGCGAAAAAATACAAGGAGTGTTGTTGGAGTGGAAGAAAAGGAGTATGTAAGGGCCTCCTGCTGTGGAGTTAGGTATGGAGTAGGGGTTGGAAGGGGATCAGCTCCCACAGAACCACAACAGGCTGGAAGCAGGGAGACCCCGGGATGGAGACGACAACAGGATGGTGGTATGGGGAGTAAAGCAGGGAACTTTGGCCTCTGGGAGCAGGAA
>NW_009617666.1:0-13374 GCF_000690535.1 Cariama cristata | reverse complement strand
CAGGAATGTGTGGCACATAAATCTCCCTGCTGTGGAGACTACCTTTGGAGGGAACGAGAACTGAAGACAAAGGAAGTTTTTGTTAGAACAGGAAAATAAGACACAGGGGATTGAAAAACGTGGGGTTCCCATAAGGAATAACTGAGACTATTACACAGAGTCCCTGAAGTGAAGGGGAAAGAGAAAGAGGCACAAGGCATACGATAACATATTTAGAGAAAATAATCTAAATTGTGCTTACATGAAACTGAGCTCAGAGTTGGCTGCTACAACTCAGTAACGAGCTCTTGAAGTCATTGTTGAACATTCTCTGAAGTTCTCAGTTCCATGTGCAGCCGTAGCCAAAAAAGCCAATGAAGCGTTAGGCTTCATTGAGGGTGGAGGCTAGGCTTCATCTGCAGCCCTGAAGGGTAGAGCTAGAAAAGGTACAGAGAAAGGCAACCTTTATGAGCAAGCAACTGCTTTGCATGGGGAGAATGAAAAGGATGGGACTCTTCAGCGTGGAGAAGAGAAGCATGAGGGGGCACATGGCTGAGATTTACAAAATCATGAAAGCAGTAAGACAGAGCATGAGAATGATTGTTCACCAAATTCCACAGTACTGTGTCAACTCAGTGAAACTATCACAATGTAAAACAGATGAAAGAAAGTACTTTCCACTGCCCTCACCTAGATGCAGTGGGTAGTAGACTTCTGGAAAGTATTACCCCAAGAGGCTCTGGAGACAGACCTCATCAGCAAGTTCAAAATAGAATTGGCAAACTCTGTAGGCAATAGATGTGTAAACAGTAAAAGGAAAGGCTGGGGAGTGCCTTCAGCATCTGGAATCCAAGAACTGTAGATTCTAGGACAGTACTAGGTGAACAGACTACAAAAAGTTTAGGCTTATATACTGTCTCCAAATAATCTCCTTCTGTTGCTGCTGGAGACAGTATACTGGACTAAGTAATACCTGTGATAAATTCAGTTGCTGTAAATTACACTATGTGTGATCCCCAGAATGTATCCTATCCATGCTTTCAACCACAAGTGTGATCTCTGTTAACTCTAGGGGTAGCTAATGGCATGCTGCTGTGTTATGTAGAATTTAAGGGTAATGCAGCAAAAAGCTTCTTTACATTCAATAAACCAAGATGTTATAAAAAAATCCCACTTTCACTATCAATATTCATTAAGCATGACTGGCAAAGGCCTTTGGAGGTTTGGTATAAATAGCTTTCCCTGCACTGGAATTCACAATGGCCAAAATCCTATCTCCCATGTAAGTCCTGAATACATAGATAGTTTGCTAGGGACATTTCGAAGATTTATAAAGAATAGTCTAACCATATCCCACAACCCTTGATAACTGACAATTGTTACCATTGCGCATCCATTCCATTTACCACTCAAGGGCTTCTGCTGCCATGCACTCCAGGAGAAATGGCCAGTGGATGTGAGTGGTTTGAAACCCTTGGATATCTGTCCTTCTGAAATCCATTATCTTTCTGGTATGCTTTCTTCTTCCCTGACCATGTCAAACAGCCATTTTCCCTGCTAGCAGGTCAGTCTGTGTCAGTGGCAGACTGAGCAGCATTTTTTTGTCCATGAGAGGAAACAAATGACAAACCACACATTTTCTACAACCTCCTGTTAGAGGAGTTTGTTCAGAGCAAAGCAGAGAGGGTTCGTCCTGCCATTGCTACACAAAAAATGCACTGACAGCAATGCAAGTGTTGCCCAGAGGATGAGTCTACCTTCTTCTTTAGAAAAGGTTTTGTATGCAAGAAATAGAATTGTTAGAAACAACTCAAAATACAGCTGAATTTCAAACAATTAATTTTATATTAATTCCTTATTAATGTGAAAGAAAAATAACTTTATATACTAACCCAGGAAGAATACAGAATGCATTTCTACTCAGAGTAAGTTTAGCATTTCCAGAATTTCAAATTTTTTGGTCATATTCCCCTCAGACATTTTCTTCGCTGTAATCAATGTTTTTTTCCCAGTCAGTCTGCAGTAATCTACTTTTTACTGCCCTCTGTGGGCTTTGAAGGTTTTTTTTCCTTAGACATTGGAATTTAAATATCTGTCTTCTTTAACTGAAAGTTCTGCCAGGCATTTGGGGGCTTGGAAGGGAACATTTTACTTTAAGGCTGTGCATGTGCTGTTCTCAGTAGTGTGTAGGAAACTTATTCAGCTCATGCATTACTTTCACACATTATGCAGATTTGTACACGTGAGATTAATTTGCTTTGTTTTCAAAGACACTAATAATTGAGCAGTGTGTTATGAACACAGTCACAGGCTTATATTACTATGTAAATGTATTAAATGCTTCAGAAATATTTTCTTAGTACTCTTCAATAATAAAATAAATCACAGATCAGTTCCAGCCTGCTTTCAACATTACTGAAGTTGTGCCCCTGTAAAATAGAAAATCATAACTTTTCTGTTATTTCATTATTATGGGGCATACAAGTTGCAGTGGACATTATAAAACCAAAAATAAATAGAGAATATGAGATCTTTAATGTAGGAAGAAGTGCACGTATGGAGCACTCTGCACCAGGAAGCTGCCGGAAGCATCTGTCTCTCGGAAAGCAGCAGTAAGAGCAGGGTGCTATTAGTGCTGCTATTAAAAACAAAAGAGAGAAGTGCAGCATACTACTTTGGGATCAATATTTAATCTAATATGGCCCCTTGATTTCCCTCAGTAATTTCAAAGTCATATGGTTGTTTACAAAGGAAGCTTAGGTGAGGTGTCTGGTAGTCAGCAGGGTCAGGCCAGGGACATGCACTGATGTGGGTGAGCCATTGGTTGTCTTCTGCAAATCAGTATGAAGACTAGAAGTATGCTGAGATCATCTATGATTTCACAGAAATCATACATCTCAATATTATAAAAACTAACAGCAATCAAGGCATGATAATTTTAAAAAGAGAAGCCTCCAAAAACCAACAGGCAATATACCATGGGGAAAAAAAATGCAGCTGCAAGGTTTTTTTGGAAATAATTAAAACCTTTCCTTTCATGCAATTTCCATGTGGATTTATAAAGCAAAACCCATCAGTAAAAAAAAAAAAAAAAAATATAAAATTAAGGTCTTCAATAATGTTTTAAAAAAAAAACTTGCTGAAACTAATAATACCTCACAGATGCTGTTCTAAGGAGAATTAGTTATATACTCTTAAAAGGAAGACATGACAGTGTTTGATAGAGCCTTATGAATTTTCAATCAGCTCTGGGAAGTGTGTTTTTTAACTACCTAGAAAACTGGTCCCACCATTAAAAAAAACAACAAAACAAACCAATGCAAACTAAAACCAATTGAAAAATAAAAGGGGAATGTTGCTTCTTAAATATTACATTCGATCTCTGCTGTTCTAACTCTGACAGAAAAATACAAAGATGCAGTAAGCCAAAAGGTAAAGTACTTCCAAGCTGGTTTAAGAATAAGTGTGAAATTTAAATTCAAACCACTGGAGAAAATTATTTTAGCTAAGCCAAGATCTATATCTATAGCATATGTGCTGTTGTATAACGACATATAAGCTGCCCAAAAATAGCTGGTCAAGGTATGTACTTGAAGTTGCATTTCAGTATTTGTATTCAGGCATGATGCAGAGTGACACCTAGCAAAAGCAATGTTAATGAGCATATAGGATGGTAAAAGGCAAAGCAGGCACTAAAAGAACCATGAAACATCCATGCATAGCACAGTTTGCTGATATATTAATGAAAATTAGGAAATCTGGCTACCTGATGAGATGTTCCCCTTAAGTACTTCACTCCTGGAATCACTGTGATAAAATTGCCTTGAAATTTGGTAATTTCACCTTGGGCATAACAGGCAGAATTTCTTTTGCATGTTTTGTGTAAGCTTTAAGAAAAACTACACAGAATGTACAGTTAACTACAACTACAACTGCTAGTTGTCATAAGTGCCCTTGAGAGCTCATCGACAAAGCACCAAGGTGATGGAAGTTTTACTGTTGATGCTACAGACAACCACACAGGTGTTTTAGGATGAGGAGTATCATAGTCCTACTTATCTGGTGTAGGCAGCATAATAGTACCGGTGCAATTCTGCCTGGAGGTTAGAAAAAGCAGACTGGATTGCACAACTGACATGGCTACTATCAAACAATGTAAATGTGTCTCAGATGCTGGAAATTTCTTGTTCAACTCCAGTTTTGTTTGAAGCTAGATTAAAAAAATACATAAATAGACAAGTAAATTCTCCAACTACTGTAAAAATGCTGAACTAGCTTAAATAAAAATTAAAATCTTTTATATTTTGGTAGAAATTATGTAAGAAACCCTCAAATTAAATAAAAAAAAAATAGAAAAAATTGAGGAATTTTTCAGAAAAAAAATCCTGATGTTTCCTTTTATCTGAAAAAAAGAAAAAAACTCTCCTCCACATTTTGATCTTGAAATTTCAAAACCTGTTTACTTTTTCTTTAGAATACCCGTATATGTATATACATGTATGTATATATAGTATAGATAATTAAAAAAAAATTCATTTCAAAATAAAGAAAAAATTCAAAATTACAAAAGTGAAATATTTCAGAGTTTTTCAATTCCATGTTGGAAAGAAAGGTGGAAAAATATAGAACTATATCCTTTATTCAACCCAATTTTTAAAAACTTTTTATCCCATACCTGTGTTTTTGATACAATCATCACAATAAATTTTCCCATTCTATACTTAACACCTGAATGTCCATACCACTTTTTGCTGCTACAGCAAATTCTTGGTTCCATTCGTATTTTCTTTGCTGAATGATGCAGAGATAAATGACTGCTACTAGTAATGCAGCAAACAGCCCATATAATATTTTTAAGCAATATTTAAGCTAATACAAACAGAGTCTCTGACTGTTTTTCTGTTTACTTCTTTGTTTGTTGCAGCAGAAACCTGCTGTTTCTCAGCAGGCTCAAACTTCTGGCATCTTCTGCTTTCAGGTCCTGCATTGCAAATAACTTCCCTTAAAAATGAAGACAAACCATTTACAAAAACAAGTAAAAGGGTCGCAGGTGCATATTACTGGCTGCTTTTATTGTGGATTTTCAAAGATTCTGAGTCACAGTTGATATTTTTAGCTGTGCTTTTAACCATTTTTTATGCTACATTGCCTAGATGGAAATTATTTTAATAAGTGGTTTAATCTTGGTGCTGATTTGAATTTAGAACCTTTGTCAAATAAATTAATCTCTCAAATTTATTTCAATACACAAATCTCTAGCTATCTGACTCTTGTACCGTTAAGCTTGCATTTTCAAAGTTATATTATCTACATGTCTTAGGAGAGAAAGCTCTTTAATTTTGTTTTTGGATGTATAATATACAATTACCAATTACATTGTTGTAAATTCCAAAAACAGGGCTGACAGGGCTGATACAGAAAATTTGTGAGATTTCATAAAATAGATACCTGTGTTACTATTGTTCTTGTATGTCTTAAAACATCATATGCTATTTATTGTTGACTCAAATAAAGGTTTTGTACAAGAGACTGAAGTATAACTTCTGCTATTATGGGCAAAGTGAAGTCTAAATTCTATAAGATTTTTTTAAATCCCTAGAAAAACATCCATTCATTTTAGATTTGTGGTCAGTCCTTGCTCATTTGTGAGTTCCAAATGCAGATTGTTATTGTTATCTGTAAATAGATGACCATGGTTCCTTACCTCCTGATTATGTGTTTATTTCTGATTTATTTCTTCTGATTAAAGTTTGATTTTACAGCTTACAATCTTTGGAGATATTTCAGAACAGATATATTTGTAGGAAACATATCAGGGGGCAAAAGTCTGAAATTAAAAGTGATGGAAATAATGACCTAATAGATCTTCTCTATTTCTGATTTCTGTACGTTCTCACCTAAATTCATAAATATAACCAACTCACCCATTGATAATAATGAGTGATGTAAAGTGGAACAGGTATTGCAAAGTTTTGCCAGGGATATGGAGAGCTCACTGTGTGAGAAGAAGAAGAACAGTTTAGCTTGTTCAGCTTTGTAAAACAGAGGCTGAGAGGAGAGATTATTACTTTCCCTAAACATGGAAAAGGAATGATTATTGACATGACGAAGAACAACTTCTTTCTCTAAAGGTAAAAGTTAGTAGAGGAGCAAATTTCTATAAATTAGCTATTAATATATACACATTAAAAAATGAGAAGAGGATCCCTGTAAGACAAAACAATAAAATTCAGGAAATTTCATTGAAGGGATTATGTGACCTCTCTGCTTATAATGTCAGGGTCTGAACCCGCTGAATGAAGAGGTCTTTCCTGTCCTATGTTTCTGACCTCTTAGGCAGCCCTAGTCAAAAATTACATTATTGAAGTTCCCAAGGTATTTATCAACACTGGAAAGGGACTGGGGACCAGATGCATTTGTGATTAAATGTTTACATATGATACCAACGTTGTAAATCAGAAATTTAATTATTATAAATTACAAAGCATACTGGAATTTCTGCACATTTTTATCTTAAAGTTCTAGCTCTCCATAGAGTTATATTTTGCTGCCTCCAGGTATAATTTGTTAGTTTGCTTTTTTGCTTCTTTGTTAAGAAGACGAAAAGGTATATACCCTCCAACGAACCTGTGAGCTTTGCAAAGGAGTTGAAAAGATCATGTACATAGAAACTGGTGGTTCATCTTTCGCTTTGCAAGTAGTTTATTTACCATCCTAAGAGTATTCACAAATTTAACCTTAAATTCTGTTATGATTTCTGCTGAAAATAATGTTTCCTCTGTTATCTGAAGTTAGTGCATGGGAAAACTGTGTTCAGTTCTCTTTTCTGAAGTGAAATTCTCATCAGCCAACATCAGAAAATACATGAATTGTATACGCTGTCATGGAATATTCCTATTTGCTATTTTTTGTTCAGTTACTGCACATGAGACCTGGACCCTGACTATCTCACTGGGTGGCCAAATATATTGGAAGGGTTTTTAACCTCAGTAAAACAAGAAAGAACAAGGGCTATGAGACATCAAAGACATAATTCCTATCTAAATACAATGTTTAAACCAAAAATTTAATTACTTGACAGATGGATCATTTCTCCTGAAAGTTGGAGAGTGAGAAGAGAAACAAGACAGAAGTTTTTGTCTGTCTTGAAAGCTGAGAGTCTCTCTTGCAAGGGTATGAATGTCATTAAGGACATTGCAAAACAGAACATAAGCATTGTCAGGTAAAAGTCTCCTGACCTAGTGAGGCAGGAGCTCTGTTGCAGCTCCCACCATGCATATGGACATCCAGATATTGTGAATGATCCTCTTTCTTCTTTTTAGAGAAGGTGCCAGTTTCCCTACTGGGTCTAAAGCCAGAATTGCAGAAGACAGAGGTATCATGGATCCTTCAGGCAAAGCCTGCTGGAATGTCCATAAATCTGTCTCACTGATCCACAAAGACTTGCATGACAAGGGAGTAGCTGTGCTTGCAATTTATGTAGTTGTAACCACCGAATGCATGTGGATCTCGCTAACAGCCTCTCCATAGTTTGAGAACCCAGAGAGAACAAAGAGACCTGTCAACTGTCTTCTTCCAAATAGTGCACCTGGAACCTTCTGGAACTTCAAACCAAGAAAATGGTGAGGGAACTGCGTTCATGATAAGAAATTTTTCCAGGGTTGCATTTCTAACAATTCAGTCACAGTTTGCCTTAGGAATTCAGTGTGCAGAACAGCAAGTAATACATGAAAGCAGTTAACTTTTTAGAAAGGGTAATGGTATTTTCAGTAAAAGCTGATAAAAATAAACCATTAATCTTTTACAAAACTTCCAGGTGCTCCCATGTTATTGTGACATAATTATCAAATTAGTTTCATTTTTAGAATTTCAACATTTAGATGCAATTAGAGGCTTTATTCGGTGCTGTTCTTTGCTTTTCCAATATACACAATTATAGTACAATTACACATTGCTTTCTCAAAAGAGACCTGGGGAAGAGGAAGACAGGAAAGAATGGATAGGTAGAATTAAAATATTCATAATTGGATCTTGATGCTACACTGGGCAGCTCTTATGCGTTCCTATGTATTTCTTTTGTTTTCTGAAATTACAATTTTACAGCAAGCTAAAACTGTTCATTAACTGCAAGAGAACATGTGGATAGAAAAAAGCATAACACAGCTGTACAGACCCTAATAAATAGCATGAGCCATAATTGTAACTGAGAATGCTCATTTCAGATCCTCCTAGAGAAGTATGTGGAAAGGCAAATACAAGAAGCATTTTTCATTTGGGCAGAGGATGGCATAGGACATTTCTAACTGAGTTCGTGAGCATCAATACTGACATTTGTTATCAGAAGAGAAATTCATTGAAGACAAACAAATAACAAAACCCAGCAATTTTTAATAGAAATCCTGTTCTTGTTCTTGCTGTTGTTCTGGGTTTGATTGTTTGTTTGTTTGTTTTATTATGTCTAAATTTTTAACATGAATTTATGCCTCATATGATCACTTTCTCAATTTTGTTAAACTTGGTTTTTCTTTGCCCCTTTTTCCTGATTTTGAGTATTCTTAGCTACCTATGCCAACCTGCATAGATAAATATGTGAAAAGCACGGGACTAAATAATAGGTCACCCTTATTTTAGGGTATTTAAGATGAAACCACTTTTGAAGAGGTTGAAACTACTTCTCTTCTTTTCAACCACAGAATTTAAAGAGAAAGGCTCACAAACCCGTGGTTTATACTTAACAAACCTTACACATACTCCATCCCATTAAGCCAGTCATTAAAGTTAAAGGTTTATTACAGATTTATTGTAGATTCATTATATATGTTATTATTTATTTATTATATATTCTATTTATTTATGATATTTTTATATATTATAGATTTGTTATAAATTTATTATAGAATATCTCTACAGCTACTGTTTCTGTCTTCATTCTGCAAATGTCAGTTGGTTAAAAGTTTTAGGTCATCTTAGGAGCAGAATTTGAAAGACTGCAATTAGAGGAAAAATCTCAAACTTAAGTTTTCAAAAGTATTCAAGGTAGAAAAGTAATATTAGGACCTTCTGAAGGATGAAAATGGTGTACAAAAACTACACAGAAAAAAAAGGTAAATTTTTTTGCGAGAGAGAACAAGATACTTTATGACAAATGTTTCCTTCATCATTTGAAGCCATGTAACCAGAGAGGAGATTTGCAAGACTTTTAATAACAGTGTTGGGAAGAGTAGGGCCTGCTACAGTCTTCTAGGCATGCAGCAGAACAATGAGTATCACTATCTTTTATTAACACTTAGGGACCTCTCCAGGAGTTGACCAGCTGTCCACAGCTGGTGTGGTAAGACAGACACAGAATCCTCTCACACACTCTGAAGCAAACTGTTTTGGCAGCCCTCATCTGGGAATGCTGAAAGGCTTTAAATGTCCTGTGATATTTATATACATAATTCCTTAATCAGATAGATAGATCAGAATATACTGGCTGACAATAAAAAAAGTTAGTACAGGAGCTCAGGGTGTAAGCTTGGATTCAGGTGATCTGAATCCAAATTCCTTTTCCAACATGGTCTTCCTCTATGTTTTCAGCCAAGCTGCTGAGACCTATTTCAATGTGTATGTGGGACATTCATATTGTAGACTGTCAATCTTAAGCTGTCCACCAGAATCCATAACCCTATGTTAGGTGTTTGTGATTCCCATACAGAGTTCCCCACTGGAAGTGTGTGAAGCCTCAGGATTACATTTGCCAATGCAGGGAACCACTT
The DNA here is from genome assembly GCF_000690535.1 of Cariama cristata. Taxonomy (NCBI): domain Eukaryota; kingdom Metazoa; phylum Chordata; class Aves; order Cariamiformes; family Cariamidae; genus Cariama; species Cariama cristata. The sequence continues at coordinate 3,637 of NW_009617666.1, read as the reverse complement.
ATGCAAACCAGTAAGGAACTCCAGGGAGGGGTGACAGAAAGGAACTGTGTTCCTGAAGGTAAACTAAAATTTCATTGGAAGGTAAAAAAAAATAAAATTTCATTGGATGCAGAATGGTGAACCCTCTTCTAGAATGAGGTATTTAAGACAAGGGCTAAGCTCAGTCCTTTCTTTCCAAAGAGAAAATACCCTGTCCTAACATGATATTTAAATGATTTATTTTTTTTTCCTTCACAGCTTTTGCTCAAGCCTCTGTTTATTCAAGAAATAATTCTCTGCACAGGACTTGTACAGATCTGCCCTTTATCCACCTATGTCCCAAGCCATCTGGATGCAAGCACACTGCAATCAAAAGGCGCTGTGCTTGAGCTAAAAATCCCACAGAAACAAAGTGTTTTGGGATAGGACTGGCTTGTACCCCTTGGCTTGGGAATAATGAATCAAGTACAGATGAAGCAAAAGGCTGTAAGCCTAGGATGGCTTTTAATGTTAGATCATGGAAGGAGTCCAAGTGAGAGCTTTCCTGCTTTTTCCTTTTAAGGAAAATTTGAAGGTTGGACTTTGGATGTGGCAGTTACCATGTCTCTTGCTCACACAAGACAAAGAGGCAGAAGTTACAGCATTTGGCCAGTGCTGTGGAGCAGGGACTTATGTCTCGGTTCCCTTTGCAACAAATAACCTGGCATTCCCATGGGAATCTCCCGTAATGCAATTCTCAGCAGAGAGTTACATGCTAGCTCCTTCCCTAATAATTCATTATCCACAGAAAGGAAATAGAAAGAAACTTCACAGGGAGCTTAAGTGTGACAGATTGAAAGCATCTTCTCCACAATATTTCCAAAAAAGATGTTAAGAAGGAATAGGGAAGTCTGAAATCCAAATTGGGCAGAATGGAGATTTCGGAACAGGCTTTCCTGTTCATGGGGAGTGAACTAACCATGAAGAGTGGGGTACAATGGGGCTTCAGATCAGCACTGTTGTCAGTTGTACAACACCCAACCCCCTGGGTCTCTCTGGAAGCTCCTACTGCCCCAGGCTGCATTGACAAGTGGCAGCTTTCAGAGCCCCACTGAAGAGGAGGCCTGAACCAAGATGCATATCACTTTGAATATGCCAAAATTTGAATGTCTAAAAGGTCAGGTACCTACATTTTACTGATATGGGTTTTAGATGGGTGCTGACAGGGCTTTGCTTCTTTTCCTTGAGTTGAGTCTCTGTGCTATCCTTGTGAAACACCATAACTTCCCAGCTGTACAGGCAAGATGGATGAATGTAGTTAGCTACAAGGGACTCTCATACTATGTAGTGGGGTCCCTAAAAGAGCTATCAAGAGATATATAGACTGTGGCAATATAAGCACAGATGCATAGTTGTATGGATACTTGTCCAGTTTACTCTTTTTTGTGGTATATTAAATGATGGGGAAATATTATCTCCTAAGAACATTTCTGCAAATTTTAATTATAGTCTATGGTTCTGTTAGATACACTTTGGGGCTGAAAGTTCCGGATATTTCCTTTAACATTTGCTCTATTTAAACCAACAGATAAATGTTCTCTGGAATCGCAATTTTTTCCCTGATGGTAAAATACAAAATAAAAAAATCATAAAACACCCATCTCACTGAAGTAATACAATGAAAGGGCCAGTTTTCAATAAGCCTCAGACCAGCCTAGCATTTCACATGCAGAAGTTTAGAGCATACAAACTGTGAAGGCATGAGAGCATTGCAGGCTCACTGACCCAGAAGCCTGAAGCTCTGGAGGCCTGCTACTGACTTAGCCACTGACTAATGGGGAGTCGGGCAAACTATTAAAATGAATATTTGTAAGCTCCAAGTTTAGCAGTGCTATGCTTTCATATACTTTCAGTAAGAGGACTGACTCCTTAGATGGTAAGGTTTCACATCTGTAAAACATGTAAACATAAAATCCCCTATCCAAACAAAAACAGTTTGGATGGAAAGGTGATGTGATTTCCAAATGTAAAAAAGAAATGCATTAATGTAGAATGTCACGAGTAATGGAATGTGTTTCTCCCCAAGAAAATTCTCTGAGGGAAAATGATTCTTTTCTACTGTTTGTAGACACAATATTGTCTAATAGACTTCTAATTAGTTGTTTTTAGAGCCATCATATGAAGCGAATTATTCAAAGCTGTGAATATCTAGGCTGACTGAAAGAGTGAAGCTTTCAAAATAGATATCTTAATGCCAGAATGAAAGGTAAATAGAATCATAGAATCATTGTGGTTGGAAGAGACCTCAAAGATCATCAAGTCCAACCATATACCCAGCACCACCATGCCCGCTAAACCCGCTAAACCATGTCTCGAAGTGCCACAACTAAACGTTTTTTGAACACCTCCAGGGATGGTGACTCCACCACCTCCCTGGGGAGCCCATTCCAATGCTTAACGAATCTTACAGTGAAGAAGTTCTTTCTAATGTCCAGCCTGAACCTCCCCTGGCACAACTTGAGACCATTTCCTCTTGTCCTAATGCTAGTTACCAGGGAGAAGAGACCAACCCTCACCTCGCTACAATCTCCTTTCAGGTAGTTGTTGAGGGCGATAAGGTCTCCCCTCAGCCTCCTTTTCTCCAGACTAAACAATCCCAGCTCCCTCAGCCGCTCCTCATAAGACTTTTTCTCCAGGCCCTTTACCAGCTTTGTCGTTCTTCTCTGGACACGCTCCAGCAGCTCAATGTAAATGGCATTCTGCATTTAATTTCTCAGGACAACAGGATACTTCCTTGAAAACTAAGATGGTTCTCCCAGATAAAGGTCATCTGGTCATCCGCCACAGGCTACACCAAAGATTTGACTGCAAGAAATGTCACTTAGCATTAAGATAGATATCCCAGGAGTATAAGCACATGATGTTGCTTTTACCAGTAAGATGTCCTCCTTTAAAAGAGATCATGTGTGCAGAAACTTTGGATACTGGCATTAGGATCCTAGGGCAGATATCTGCCAATATTGCCATGCCATCATGGCACTGTCACTCTGATGTGGTGCTTGTGGTTGAGAGCTTATGTTATCTGGGGAGATGGTTGTGTCCAGACACCGGAACCTTGGTCTACATTACACAATTCTAAAGCACAGTTGTATTAGAAATTTGTAGAGAGAAAAACATAATCATGCTGTACATGAACATAGTTATGCAGGCAAGAGTCGGTGTAGTTTCAGCCATGTCAAATTAATGTTACTTGCATAGTGATAAACTTAAGGGGCCAGGAGGAAAATCCTTTGCTGCCATACAGTGTGTTTCCATTCAGCAATAGCTTCCTGTGTTATTTTTTTATTTTATTGTTTAATATTGCTGGAACACAGATTCTGTAGTCATCATATTCTTGTAACAAAGTTAATGTATTTTAGTGATTCCAGAGTTATTTGCACCAGTGTTTTCTCCAGTACTGTTCAAATTCAGTTAATAAACACTATATAATAGATGTCCAACTTCTACAAAACAGCCCATTGTGGAAGACATAATCTAACCCCACATCTCTAGATTCAAGCAGGCCCTGAACACTGTGTGTGAATAGCTATGAAGACCAAAATGAGTACACATTTAATATTAACACTTCTTAATTATAACATCTAGACAAAAACAAAATAGAAATTACTACTTTTTTTTT
>NW_009617665.1:0-9404 GCF_000690535.1 Cariama cristata | reverse complement strand
AGGAGGAGGAGGAGGAGGATGAAGGCGAAGACGAAAACAACACCGACACGAAAGCGAGCAGCGATGACCCACCTCCAAAGCGGACGAAAGTTCAGCAGCCCTGACGATGGCGTTAGAGACTGAGTTTAGGCCTCGAAAAGGACATTCCAGCTGTACCGACTGTAAGTGTCCCCCGGGCGCGGTGCCCCAGGCGGGGGTAGGCCGCTGTAGCCAGGCAGGCGCCTGCATCTCTTCTGCTCAGAGAAATGTTGAGCCCGACACTGTTTTAATACGGAAGCCTTAAGAAAAGGATGCGCCTTGGTGTTAGCAGCGTGTTGCTTACAGGGCACCAATGTTACGCTGAGAAGAATTTTTAGTGAACTAGTTGATAAACATAAAACTGTTCTCATAAGTCTTCTGACTGCTACATTTTTAATGACTTTTTCCAAGTCAGAGTATTTCTTCATGTGACTTAAACTTTTAAAATAAAGTAATAAAATCTGGAAAGAGTTATTTTTTCAGATATGATCTTAAAATGGTTCAAGACAACTTCTATTTGTATGGAAAGAAAGCAATATAAGACCACTATAGTATTCAGTATTAAAAAAACACCTGTAGGGCTGTGTCCATTCGTGAACAGTCCTACAATGGAAGATTATTTTTGCCTATAATCTAAAAGGTTTATTTTAGTCACCCATAAATCAAGTATTTTCCTAGAAGAGGTCATAGACAAAATAGATTGAAATGGTTGGGAATCTCAATTTCAAAAAATCCTCAGTTTTTGTGACGGCCAGGAAAGTGACCAGTCAGTGTGACTTTGATAATTTTCTCTAATATTCCACAATTCAAAAACTGCTGTCTGTCCTAAGCCTGTTTTCTCCAATTTTTTTTTCCTCTCTTGTTTTTCATGCAGCAATTTCTGTTTACTTCCTTCCATCACTGAGTTTTATCCAGGTTGATTTTTTTAGGCTCATTTGGTAGCTAAGTCAAATCAAGTGAACATCCCAGCTTAATATTCTGCCTATGCAGAACTCAACATTACCTAAAAATACGAAGAAAGAAGAGCAGAGTGATTTTTTTTAGATGCTTTCTGAAAACAAAACTTTGGGCAGAAATTAGGGGAAATGTAGTAGGGTTCTACACTGGTTGCTGTAGTTTATTTTAGAGGGGGAGAAAGTATAAATATTTAAGTAACACCTGTGAGTACATTATGTTCTTAGCTGCATAAATCAGCATAACCCAATCCCTCTGCTTGCTCTTTCTTTTGATGATAATGCAGCATGCGGAATGTCATTAAGGTAACACATGCTTCTAGGCAGGGCAAAGTTGTCAGTGCTTCCCCTGTGTTACTTTAAATCCCAGTTTTTGTTTGGTGCATGCTTCTGTGAACAGACATAAAATGTTCTTGATAGCCAGTCCATAGAGCTTACTGTGGAGCCTAAGAGTTTTCTCTAGCAGAAATTAACTGACTGATTTAATAGTGTGAAAAACTTTTTTTTTTTCATTTTCATGTGTTCCCTGGCATAGTTTGTTTATGTATTATGGAAACTGAGCAAATCTTGAGACTTGTGTATGGAGGACAAAGTATCAGAATAAATGATGAATTTTTATGAGCACCAAATTGTCTGCTTTCACTTGAAATGGGAGGAGAAGTTGGAAAAGAGGTCCAGAAAACGTATTTTTGACATCTTTATGTACTCTTATTCTAAAAAATTCACCCCCCCTGACAGGAGTGTAACTGAGGAGAAGAGACCAACTCTGAAGACTAGGGTGAGAATGACATGAATTAATTCTGATCAATTGTCAGGCTGCAGAATCTTGAAGTGATAAAATGCTAAAAAGCATTTTAGGGTAGATAACTTATTGAAGGAAATGGTATTGAAGGAAGCAGCTTATCAAAATGGCAAAGGCAGCACTTAGTAGAAAAAAAAACTAGCCTGACAAATCTATCAGAAGGGCTCCTTCACGTGACCTGTGCTAAAGCGATGATATCTTTTATGACCTCTGTTCTGCAGCTTTGGAAGCTGGTTGTAGAGCTATGTCTGGAGAGCAGTGTTTTCCCTTCCCCACCGCCCCAGAATACAGTCCTAACCACTCCAACAATGGTGTGAACTGTGGGATGGCTAAAAAGCAACATTTAACGTTAGGCATGAATTTGTGGCCTTTGTAACAAAAGTCTGCAATGACTTCCACAAAGCTGTCTTAGAGGAGGAAGCTTTATGTGTGCCCTAAGTCAACTACGGCCCCTCCATTTTAGGCGTAGATAAGGCTTGATGGAAAAAAGGTGGCATACGCTTCACCTCGGAGATAAGGTAGTGCTTTTGTACCTTAACCAAACTTCAGGCTGGCACAGAACAAGTCCAATTCACCACATCTGTGCTGTTCAGTATAGTTCTTATGTCTTACTAATAGAACTTAGTTTTACTAGCCAGAGGGGACTAGATGGATTTCCTAACTGATAAAGGGGGAGAATGCTGGTATGTTTCTATGAAATTAAAAGAGCTGAAGTGATACTAAATTAAATTCTTGGTAATATTTAGATAAGAACCAACTACTTTTACTAGTTGCAAAAGAGAACAGCAAAAATGTCAAAGCAAGTCTTCACATAGACTGGGATTATATGACATACTCTATTGTTAGTGCTTTCAAATACTGAATTTGCTGGTTCAAACAACTTTGAGGCTAAATTCAGAAAGGAATTTAACAGGTTGCAATGTTCTGTGTGTTTAAAAAAAAGGTTTAAAATCACAAGTATGATATTTATTAGGCACTTAGATGGTTCTGTGAGGGAAAGGGGGCAATCCCATTATGCCTGATAATCTGGGCATTGTGTAAAAGTGCAAGACCTTTCCTAGTTCCTAGGAGAGAGATTCACTCTCATTTTCATTAAAAGTGTTTGAATGCAATTCACCCATTGCAGCTCCTGTCTAATTCTCACTCTTTCTAGCTTAAAAGTTAATTTATACACAAGCTACTACAGATACCATATTCGGACATAGTAACATATCATGGTATCATGGGGCTTAATATATTGTAACTAGGTTAACGCTCAGCAGTGTAAACAACTGAGCAGTGGGTTTGGGCACATCCACTAGCCAAAATATACTGGGCTAGTCATGGGCTTTGAGGACTGAGAGTTGAGCAGAAGCACCTTCTTGTGGCTGTCGCATGTTCTTTCTTTCGAGAAGAAATCTGTAGCATAGGGCTAGCTTTAAGGAAAGCAAAGACAGGTCAGTTCTTACAAATTAACTACCTGATAAAGTTATGAACTGCTTTCCTGCATTATGTCGTATGTAGAAAAGAGGTTCTCATCCAAGACTAGCACATGAAAGGCAACTTTTTTTTAGAAACTAATAGAATAATAAACTAGAGAGCATCCTTTTACGACTACAATGGACCAGGCAAGAGAAAATAAGGGGAGTTAATAGTTATGCTGCACAAACCGTACAGTTTTGTTCCAAGGATAAGTCAATCCTCATATTTTTAATTAAAAAAGGAGATCAAGCTTCCAGTTCTGCTGGAAGAAACGTGTCATAAGGAACACATTTTGTTGCAACTTACTTCCATTGAAGTTTGAAGGGCTGCAGCCTGAAGTTATGCTTTTCATTGGATCTGTTCTGCCACAGGAGGAAGTGAAGAACAGGCTCAGCCACACTTAAAAAAATGGCAGACATTTTCCTGAGACAGGAAGGGACTGTCAGGTGAAGGTCAAGCAGCTAATGAAACTAACACTCAGATTGCCCAAGAGTGATGCTCAAGCAGTCTGACAAAGCTTTATCTTGTGACACAAACACATTAAAAAGAAATCCAGGGTAAAAGGCACAGAGATGAATATGAATCAACCTTGTGTTACAGCTACTCACTTTCTTGGCAGAAAATTAAAGCTCTGAATGACTGCTGAGCTGGTAGAGGTTAGCAACCTTCTGAGGACTTCATTACTGCCTCTATTATTACAGCTTCTGCTTTAGGAAGCTCTTCAAGATCAGGTCTGAGCTAACTCATTTTAAGTTAAGCGCACGAGTAAATGTAGCTTTCCCGCTCTTAAGTGGAAGCTGTAGAAATTCATCTTTGCTGCCCACTCAGTGAAAAGAACTAAATAGATTTATACAAGCAAGTTCTAGTATAAGCTAGTCTCGCATCTTTTATTAATGCCATTGCTGTAGAAACAGATTTGTGCTGTTATCTATCATTTACAATCAAGAACTATTTGAGAAGTACTGTAGTCTTTAAAGAGGTTGTAAAACAACTTTGAGCTTGATTATCCCAAAAGCTTGTAGATTATGTTGATTTGTGTTACAGGCTGTTAAATTCTGTGACTGAGAACTAATTAGCCTTGACAATATCTACAAATCTTCAGGATAATCCAGCTCAAAGTTTTTTCACTACTTTTTAAAAAAGACTATGGTAAAAAACAATTTAATCATTAATTTTTATAGTCTTTCCTTTACTTACTCTGTGGGTAAGACTTCACCTGTTGATGTTCCACTGGTGCCAAAAATGCTGGAAGCACCAGTGGAGTTATCTTTCCTCTTCTCCTACGGTCTAGTATTCCTATGCACTATGTTAATAGTTTACACTAATTCTCTCCATTGCTGCTTTCCACCTTAAGCTCAAATCCTTACAGACATAACATTTGCTTGAATTGGACTGTGTGTCTTTCCGTACTTAGTTGTAAAGCTCATGCCTGTCGACAGCTTTAAACCAAAAACAGGCTTCTGATGGAAAAGTCTACAAACACAAACCTCTGTTCTGTAAGTCATCGCTGCGCCCAGCACGTGCTCCACATCCAGACAGCTTGGCTCATCACATCAGGCACTGATGAATTTGCTAAAGGCCACATGCTTGCACAACAGAAACTTCGGCAGTTCTCTGTATCATTTTCTATTTTTGATGCTTCCTCTTATGTTGTTGTTCTTTAAATAACTCCATCTAGACACAACTGCTCAGTTTAAAAACTACAGCATCAAGTTAGAAACAGTCCAGCCAGAAGTATCTCCCTGTTACACAAAGGTAGAGAAATGACAAAGGGATTCAGTTTCATCTAGCCAGCCCCAAAACTTCAGGCTACAGACCAGTAATTAGGGCACAGAACATAAAAGGACAACAAAAAAGATCAACCAAGCATACACACTGAGGGAAGGTCAGGAGAGTAAGCTACAACAGCTGGTTGCCAACACTATCTAGCAACAAACATATGCAAAAAAAGAAAACAAAGTCATTCATATGTATCTGCATTAACAGACTTCTGTTTATAAACATTGAAAAGTTTTTATTTTATAGATAAATAGGATGGTAATTTTTAAAGTTAGGAAACAACACAACTTAAAAGCTCTGACTCTCAAAGATACTAGAAGCCAGAGTTTATACTTTATTCTTACTCCAGCATATTAAGATGGCAGCTTCCTCCTTTTCATATTGCACTTAGAACTTAAAACCTTCTTGTAAAGGCTACATTGTTTTCAGGTCCTAGCACCGATGCTGGCATTTGAAACCAGTGTCTCAAAATATCTCCAAATGCAAACAGAAAGTTTAAGGTGTTGTAGCTGCCATGCTTAAACACAGCAACACTGAAAATAGCGTTCTCTTTCCAAAGCAAGAAAAAGCTGATGTTCTCCAGGATTCCCTTAAAGTAGTCAGAAATGGATTAGCATTTGTGATGATTAGGTACTGACAATCACACACAACTGAAATTATGATTGAAGAGTTTAGTTCATAATTGTGTTGGCCCTACTGCTTTTGAAGAGTGTATTTTGCACTGCTTTCACATTTGGAAGGTTATTTCCTTCATGGCTGGCTCAGAAACTTAGTTATTCCAAGAAGAAACAAAAAAGGACGAAAAGAAAGAACAGATTCAATATTATTCAAAATACACAATCCAGTAGTTAGAATTGAATGCTATGCCAAAATAGCACTGAAAAATAGAGGTTGAAACTATGGTAAGACATCTCAGTAAGACTGAAGAAATTTGCATTCATTGCAAGAATGAGAAGAAGGTATCTTACTTCTTCAAATTTCTGGAAGAAACACGATTATCTGTCCTACAACCTGTTTGCAGCATTCCCCCCCACCTAATACCAGTTAACTTTCCCAAATTTAAAGTTTTTCCTAATACATCAGTACTCCCAGAACATGGTTTTGCATCATATCCAGAATGAAATTAGAATGGCAGTAAATTCCAATCACTTGTAATTTCATGAAAGGAGATTTCTATAGATAGGAGAAGGAAACACAAATGAAGTTTTGTGCAGACTATAGGCCAATGCCAGCATAAGCTGCTTTTGATGTCATAGGAAAAGTTTAAAGCAGTAACCTCTGGGCCTATGCCACTCCTCACTGCCTACCTACTAAAATGGAGTACTGTTGTGGTCACTGAAAAAAGGCATGCTACCACAGAAAAAAGAAAAAGTACCTTTTTCCCTTTAAAGGTTTGCACAAACTTTATTCTTTGCTTCCTGTATTTATATCTAAACTTATTTTTTAAAAATTCATCTACATCAGTGCTGGTTTTTAATATCAATTACTTAAAACAAAGAAAAAGCAAAGAATTGTGTTAAGTGCAGCTTTTATAATCATGTTCTGATTTTTCTTCCTTTTACATTTACCACGAAAGAAGTATCTTTTCATTGATTTTACTCCAAGGGAAAACATAGGAAATCACTTTTTTGCACAGAGGAGTAAAGTCATGGACCAGAAACTTATTTCCCCACAGGATATTTCAGATGGAGTGTTGCAATTTTGCATCATTAAGGCAAAATAGGGAATACTTCCATCAAGTGTCACATAGGGCTTTCCCACTCTGGCCACTCTGATAGACCCATATTTAAAAACCTTTGTAGTCACTTTTTTTTTTCTTTTTAATAGAAAACAGTCACTCTCTTCATTGCTTAACAGTTTGAAAGAAAAGGCTCTTTCCAGCCTTCACTCAGAACCTCAGTCTTGTGATTAGATCAAGCATATGCAATTGCTTCAAAACAGCTACAGAAACTAGAAATTGAGCTACGTGTCAATCAGTTGTAATCTACTGATCTGATTGGAGGCCTTCACAAATGTTTGATGACGATTGCAAATAACAGCCAAGCAGATAGGAATGATGCAATACCCAACAGTTTTGGGGTCAGCTCTTGTACAGGAATAGAGGAACAAGAACATCTGTAAATATGGTATTAAAAATATTATAGTCCACAGCCAAAAAGGCAAGGATAGCAGTCGTACTTTTAAGGAGTGCGTCCATGTGGTTCCTCCCTGTGGTTCCTTGGGGTGTTGCTGAATGTGCTCCAGTGCTAGTTTGTTGTAAGTCTCATTGATTTCAAAGACGTAATAAAAAGCTGCAGCACTTGCTAACAAGTACAACCCCACACCAATCCATCCCATCCTCTGGCGGAAGTTCATCATTCTCCATGCTCTGCACCTGGAACAAAAGGTGACATATACATTCAGTACAGCTTGGAGAAAGAGATGACACAGATAAAGCTTGGTTTTCATAAGTTTTCATAACTTTATAACTTTTCATTACACATTAGTAAAACCAGCATACACATCCATTTCTGAAGACCTGAGTTCTTTCTACGTCAGAGAAAATCATACTACTATGCCAGCAACAGGCTAGTGGTAATTACCTACAGCACTCCATTGATAGCTCTGGCTAATTTAGGGCCTGCTAGCTATCAAATTATACCAGGCTAAAGTCAAGCACTGAGTGAACAAAAGTCATGAAATGGGCAAGTTACTTGCCCCATCTGCCCTCAGTGTCTCTAGCTGCAGGGTGGGGATAATACAAGACCTTCTATAAATACAGAAAGTTTGTGAAGTTCTTTGGCATCTACAGGGCAAACATGCTGCTAGTAGCCAGCCAGTAACGGGAACATCACTGGTTGTTTGCAGTGTAGCAACATCCAGTTTTATTAAGCTCTGGCTAAGTGCCCATCTATGAACCATATAAAAGGATGTTTTCAACTTGAACATAAGGAGACACACACTAAACATATATATCTTCATGTGCGCAAATGGGTACAAATAAAATAAGCATGTTACTTGCACCTAACTGTATTTCTGCTCTACCTGCGTGAACAGTTGCAGTCTGCTTTCTGGAGGAAAGGAGCTGAACATCTGTACTAGTAACTCACTCGGTGCAGAACAAACCAGACACCAGTCAATTGGCACTTTTCAGAAACACAAATTATTGAAGCATCACAGTCACTACTGGGCTCGATTTTAGCTGCTTTAAGATCTCTGGCTGGCTGTATGGGTCTAGGTGACTTGAAACAGTCTTCAAACGAGTCACAAACACACTAGCTAAAGTACCTGCACTCATACCAAGAAGTCATCACCACCTTCCCTCAAAATAGCCCTTGAGCAGGGCAGGGAGAACCACTGCTTCACTGCAGCTGGTTAGAGTTCTCCTAACAAATACACTTTTTCAGACTGTTGGGGTTTTACCTTTCCTACCTTTTTCAAGAGAAGGGTAAAATCAATTTATGTTGTACTGTTTTAAGAAAATATATCAGGCTTTAAAAATACTAGGCAGAAACGCTTATTTAAGGATCATTTATGCATACAGAACAGTAATTATTAATGGAAGTATGAGAGAGTTTACCATAATTGATTAAAAGAAAAAACCAAAACATCGCTACACCTTTCTACATCATGTTTCCTGAGGCCAGACTAATGTCTGGTTAGCAATCTTGAAAGACTTCCTGATTTTCCATATCTGAAGGATATCCTCAATCCTGACCTGACAGAATCTGATCAGGGTAGCCCTGCAGAAGTTGTTCCAGCCCTCAGGCTGCTGCATTTATGGTGGCTAGGAGTCAAACACGCGGTGACAGCAAAAACCTGAGAATACCAATACTTATGTCTGTGACAGCTATTTGTTGTTTAGCGTACCCTTCTATATAACTTAACAGTATGTTCCCCTTTAATACACCAACTTAATACTTTTAATAGGACAGACAAAAAACTTTTGTAAGAAGCTGTTAATCCACTGGGCAAAAACTTAAATTCCAGAGTCCATGTTTACCCAATAGCTAAGTCACTGTCCGGTTTTTCCCATAGTTAGGCATTTTAGAGATGGCTAACAAGTAGTCGCCTTCAGAGAAAACAAATCGTCAAAAGGAATGCACATACTGAAAACACAAACACTATTAAAATCGCAGTAGATTTGAGAAAGTAAACATTAGCTGTTTTTTCTCCTGCCCTGGCTAGGCAGCAGTAGCCAGAAGAGGAGCCTCAGCTCTGGGTTACACCAAAAGAGGCAGAGATAACGCTTAGAGTTCTCTCATTCTTATGTTCCGTTTCGAGACATTATTTTTACTTGCAGCTTTCGGAGGTACCCGCGATGGTTATCAGAGTCGTTCACCCCCGTTCCGCGGGTGCTTCGAGGCTCTCCTCCCGCAACAGGCCGCACAAAGTGGCCGCTGGCGAAGCCG
>NW_009617664.1:3924-5719 GCF_000690535.1 Cariama cristata | reverse complement strand
ACCCAAACCATTCTGTGATTCTGTGATTTCCAATGAAATGGCACTCAACCATTTCAAATACTGTTGTCATCTCTGAGACCTTACCGATTGCATGAGGGAAGTGTAGAAAAGGAGGCTGGGCTACCTGCATTTTCCTATCTCAACAGCAGATTGAAGTAAAAAAACCTATGAAGGTATGTTTGTTAAAACCAACAGTTTTTGCCTGAAATCTTGTAAAGCAGGTTGTTACCCTACTTCGAATTTCAGTACCAGCCAAGCTTAATACTGTATCCTCAGGATCGCACCTGTGGTAAAGTTTTGGGATTTGTTTCCTTTGGCAAGGAGAGAAAAGTCGAATCAGGAAACGACCAAGCCAGTTTTCTCTTTCTGGAAACTGGGAAAGCTTCACTGGTTTCGGGAAGGTTACTATAATTTATGCCAGTTAAGGATTTGTTAAAGACTGCTGAGTAGTAGGAGAAGTAACATCTACTTGATGCAATTCTATTTGATAGACTTTATTAAGCATAATTTATTTTATTGTTATTTCTGGCTTTGCATATGCATGGCCCTTGGAAAGTGACTCAGCCTTCATGGTCTTAGTTTACCTGTTTGTAAAATACCTGTGATCCTAATTCCTCATGTCACACTATCACCTCTAAAGCAAGAGTTTGTGGATATTTGCAGAGCACTTAAGACGTTTGGCCATATGGTGCTCTGGCAGTGTAGTTAGAGCTCCACTGCCCCACTTTGTGGCTCAGGCTTTGGCGATGGGGGTGAAAGAAGGTTGTGGTAGAGTATCCCCCATGGACAAAGACCCCACGGAAGGATGCCATGTAGTCAGCACCAGTGCGCTCAGGAATTTGAACTGAGACTGGCTTTTGGAGGGCAACTAACCCATCACAGGTTCAAATAAGATGTTAGACCAGAGGAGAAGGGAACATCACTGCTCCGGAATACAAGTAACTGTAGGAAACGTCAGGACTTCATATATATTCATATTGTGCTATAATGAAGATGGAGATAGTAAACTCAGGACAGATAAAATATGAGCTGCATTCGAAAACTGAGTTGAATTTAGTAAACAATGACCCTTGACTACTGTGTGCTCTAAAACATGAAGTGATTTGTTGTATAATTCAAAATGATAGTCTCATTGCTTTTAAAATTACTTTTCAAAATCCGATGGCTTAGAAATTGATTTTTAATTTCCTTCTTATTAGAGAAAATGGAATATTTCCCCTTTTATGTTCTACGGGTAGAGATAAAACAATAACTAAATATTACCCTAAAGTTTAAAGAAAGACACAGGTAATTTCATAATAATATGCACAAAAAAATGAAGTTACAGAGAATCATACATATTTAGGTACTTGCAGGCAAAGGCTGAAATAGTAGCAAAAACTTTGAGTGATAATTACAGGATGATGTGGCATATTACATTTCTGATTATTATTTATGCAGCTTTAATTATTACTAAAGTGTAGCAGCTTTATAAATTGTAAGTTCTGAAATATTTTTTCTTCCTTTTTTCCCTCCTCTCCTCGCCTCGCCTCTCCTCTCCTCGCGTCTCCTCTCCTCTCCTCTCCTCTCCTCTCCTCTCCTCGCCTCTCCTCTCCTCTCCTCTCCTCTCCTCTCCTCTCCTCTCCTCTCCTCCCTTCCCTTCCCTTCCCTTCCCTCCACACCCCTCCCCTCCCCTCCCCTTCTCCTCCCCTTTTCTGCTCTGCTTTGGTCTTTTCTATTTTATTTTCTGTCTTACATTGTTGAAGATGTAGGTTTTCTCATTTGGGGCTATCTACCTCCTCCAATGTGTCAGTGA
>NW_009617664.1:0-3751 GCF_000690535.1 Cariama cristata | reverse complement strand
TTAGCTCAGGAGGGCAATTTGTACCCCTCTTTTCCCCTCAGAACCCTTCCCAAGTCCACATCCGTTACCCTCCCCTTCCCTTCCCTCCCCTTCCCTTCCCCAGAACAAAGTGTTCTCTTAGAAAAAAAGTGGTAATTTAGATGTCAACACTGAATTATTTTTATTTGCAAAAATACATGTAAAAAAATGGGAATTATTATATGAAGCAGGAACGATGTAAGCAGCACTTCTGTTTGGCACTGGAATGTGGTGCCAGTCATTGTGGCCATGTCATTGTGGCCATTCATTGTCATGCCATGCATGACAAACAGTGACAGTAATCTAGTTCTTCTCTTGCCCTTTGGTTTATTTTTGTTTTCTTGTTCCTTGTAAATGCTCATCGATACAGAAGGTGAACAGCAGGGTGTAGCAAGGGTCTGCTTTCTGGTTTAACGTATCTGGAGGTGAAGAAAACAGAAAGGGAGAAAAAAATGCACAGATTACAAAAATGTATCATCTGAACTAACCCTTTAGAAGAATTTACTTGTATTTCACCCTGACAAAATAATTCGTTTAGAAGGGTAATATTTAAAGTATTTATGTATTTTACAGAACGGCTGTCAATTAAGTCATGGAAGCGGCTGAGGGGTCCGTACAGCCAGTTCCACAAACACAAGGTGTCAGCGAAAAAGCAACCAGGCTGTTGGGCTACCGAAAGCCTGCAGTGACGAGCCATACTGTAAACTATGGTATTACCAAGTCACAGCCCATCGTTGACTTTTCATTTACAATACTGTGCAAAAAGACCAGTCCTTCCCAGAAAGAGAAAGGGCCCAGGGCGTAGGAAATCCGTAAAAGCTGGGATTGTTCACGCTATAAAAGAGACATATATGCAAGGGTGCTATAAAAATGACCTAAAATACAGAAGGGTGTCGAGGAAGGAGAGACTGCTTCTCATTTAACTGCCCAAGAGCCCAGGGGCACAGAGTGAAAACAACTGGCAAATTCAAAAGTGAGGCGAAGAAATGCGTTTTTCATTCACTATGTAATTAGTATCAGCTTGTCTAACGAAAGCCATTTCCTCTCCCTACAGGCCTTGCCCCCCTTATTTCTTTAGACTCTTGTGCTACAGCGTTACTACTAGTCTTGCTGTAGTGTGTCATGAAGGTTGAACACCAGGCAAGACTGAAAGATTAAAAATATAGGAAAGAAATAATATTTGAAGATCTGCTATTTAATACTTATATCTGTGTAACATCTGAAATATAATACATTTAGGAAAAGATAGTAAGCATTATATTTTATGACTTATGGAAATTTTTAACTAGCAAGGATTAGGAAGGTTTCTTCTAGTTTCCTTGGAAATACTTGGTATTACTTAGGAAAAGGATTATGAATTTTTAAAAGAGATTACGTACATTACCAATTTCCATGCGCCTACAGGTTAAATTAATTCAATATAATCTACAAGCTTTTATTTGGAAGGACACTCTTACAGACCGTAACCACAGCCAGATGTCAGGAGTTCTTCAGCGGTCATCAACGACAAGAAGTCAAGGACTGGAGAAAGCCCTGGAGCCCTAGAAAGCTTCTTGCATTCAAGCTCATGCTCTGGAGAGGGCTGAGCAACCTTGCAGAGCCACATCTGGGGAAAACAGCCACGGTTGCTCTTTGGCTACCAGGCTCTGCCGAAGGTCGGTCGCTGGCGGCATGGATGTAGGCTATTGCCGGGCACTCACCAGGTCAGACTCTTCCCTTGTGTTGTTTTACCACCACATGAAGAAGGTGCTTTTGTCACTACTCCCATCAGTCTTCCTTTTTTCTCTCTTTGACGTCATCTTTCAGCGATGACAACGTTTAATTGATTTCGGGGGCAGTCGGTGGCCCTTTACATGGGCTGAGTTACCTGTCCTGCTGACCCCGTGTGTTTCACTGTCTTCCACAGCTGCCTTTGTTACCTTTCACCTTCAGGCACATGATTTTTCCCTGACGCTGAAAGGTTGTCCCTGCTGGTGGGAGCTCTCCTGCCTCTCCTCCACTGCAAGTCTTGGCCTCTGCATGCCTCTCGTCCTTCTTTGGTCACCTTTTGTTGCTGCAGAGATTCATGGTGCTGCACCACAGGAACCAAGGGTGATAACTCTACTATACCAAGGTGCTACTGCTACTCCTTCTGGAATATTCCTCTGGATCAGCCTGACAATTTTTTTTTTCTTTTTTCAGCTACATGCTATAGACTTAAAAATAATAATTTTATCTTCCAGTTCAGCCTTGCTATTTGATCAACTGTGGCAGCAGGATGAAGTAATATGATTAAACTCCCAGATGTGGAGCACAAACTCACTACAAACAGACATGGTATTTGTAATAAAAAGACAGTTTCAGTCTGTGCAAAAGTGATCTGGGAATGCTGCTCATTTTCTGGAGACAAGCTTTTGTTCCCAGATGGCCCTGATGTTTCCTCAAGTTGGCTGCCTCTATATTCAACATCATTTGAAATGCTTATGCTGTCTTCACCATTCAGTATCCAAAAGTGAAAGCTTCTCCCCTGTGGTCTGGCTCTTTGAAAGAAAGACAGACATATTTTGAGATGGAATTATTTTTAAAGCCCTGGTTGGATTTGTTTGTCCTTTGTTTCTCTTTAACTGGTTTCTTCAAACTGGTCTTGTAAATGCCCTCGATATCAGAACCAGTTGATGATCTCATATTTGTGTTCAGTTACCATATTTCTGAATTCTGAGCTACTCTGGATAAGACGTCAGTTGTAGGTAGTGTAGTTCATCTAGCTTTGCTGCTTCGGTCACATTCATGGAACATGTTTTAATTTTTTTTTTTTTTTTTAAATTTAAAAGTTTAATTTCCTACCCGGTCCAGACATCCTCTTTCTAGAAGTGCTGTCTGAAATGACACATTCTGCAGGGTTCTCTGATGGTCACACCATATAAAAAAGACATGTCTACACCGTAGATCATAAACCACACAGGTTAGCCTGGAATTCATCTCAGAGCTCAAACACTGATGAACATCTTGGACTCTTTTTTTTTTTTTTGTCAGACTACAAGTACGTACTTTGCATCACTTTTGCCCTCCTGGGGTTAGCTCACTACTCAGTACAGGCTCTCAGGGTGGCTTTGTCAGACCGCTTCGGAGGTACTGCCTGTTTTCTGCCTGCATTGCACAGGACAGAGATGCACATGCAGACCGTCATAGCACCTTACTAAGGGGATACTAAGATCCTGCTGATGGGATGGTAATTTCTTGAACTGCTCTAACTCAAGAGCTTGCAATCATCTCAATTTTTCCTCTGTGCGAATTGAATGATACTTCTGTCAGCTGCAATATTCTCATTTTTCATTTTCTGTTTACTTCCCTGGCTGTTTCCAGCAGACAGATGCGATTGTGGGCATGATTTGCCAGAGGCTCTGCCACATGAGCTTCATGTCCACACGCTTCTATCACGTAGAGTAAATCTCTCTGCCCGGCCTCTCAGTCCCTCTTCTTGAGGCAACTGATATTCATCCACTTGTGGATTAGCTCCCAAGCAGTGTTCTCAGCAAATAGCCTGGTAGTTGTATGACTTACCATTGAACAGAATAGTATGAATAATCTATTAAGACTTTTTTTTTTTTTATGTCCCTAGGGCAGTGTTTTTTAGCATCAAATGCTAGCAATATGTCTTTTTCTGCCGCATAAAGAACATAGCTCCAATTGAAAGGTTTGGGGCTTGAGCTCCTTTCAATCATCTGTTTGGAATGCTTGAGTGTACGCAAATAGA
>NW_009617663.1:334-1065 GCF_000690535.1 Cariama cristata | reverse complement strand
CTCCTCGCAAGGTGGATGGTGCCATCGCCTCCTGCTCGGAGATGCACGACATGAAGGAAGCCATCTACGAGTACAAGAAGAAGCTGGAAGGGATCGGGGAGGACTATCAGATCCAGGTACGTTAATTGGAGGATTGCTCGGATGCAAGCCAACTGCACGGGGTAATTTATGGAGAAGTTTTTGAACTGGGAGGAGAAGAATGTAAATTCTGGAAATCCAAAACTTCCTGTGAGCTGGAAATTTCCCAGCACTGTGAAACCTGGAAGGTTGTGGAGCTTCTCTCTTTTTTATTTTTTTTTTTTCTTTTTCTTTTTTTCTTTCCCCTAGTTGTTTAAGAGCTATAAAATAGCGCAGGTTGGAATTGTGGGGGGAAAGCTGGTTGTTTTGAGCTTCTCCCCTGCTTCTGGTAGATGACCTCGGAGGCAAATAATATCCCATGCCCTGGTTTCATCACCTCTAAAACTGGAAGATAGATACCAGCCTGGCTGGTAGAGGTCCTTGGGACCTGGGAGGGATCGTTGCTTAGAGATTTTTCTGCAAAGATAGTCACTCAAGGTCAAGCTTTTGTATTTGTAGATTATTTCCATCCCTCCGCCCCCCCGGCTTTTTTTGAGAAGCCATCAGGGTGGTTTTCCATGCTGGAAAGGGAAAGGTCTCCCCTGTTTGATCGGGGGGCTCCTTACCAGGTGATGGAGGGAGGAAGGATGCTCGGATGGAAGTGCTGCCCCGAT
>NW_009617663.1:0-303 GCF_000690535.1 Cariama cristata | reverse complement strand
CCCAGCCTCTTGGGAGAATAATTCCCCAATTTAAACACGGAACGCGGAGTGGAAGTGCTGGGGCCGGTTGTAAAGGGCGATCTAAAACCAGGCGCCGTGCGGCCAAAGCAAATAGGCTGAAGCAGAAAAACACCATGAAAATGATGAAGTGATGGGAAAAGAAAGCATTTATTGTTGCTTTTTTAGCGTTTATTGGCAAACCCCAAATTTTACCTCCCTGTCCTCTTTTAGGGTGGATTTTGGGTATGTTTGGTGCTGCTCGTGTGATGGCAGGTACTGTCTTGTATAGCAGGAGGAACGTGG
>NW_009617662.1:0-914 GCF_000690535.1 Cariama cristata | reverse complement strand
CGGGAGCTGCGGGCTGCGGGGCTGTCCCGGTGTCGGAGCCAGAGCGTCAAAAACTCGACCAAAGCAACAAAAAGAGATGACAGGAGCCGGGAACGATAGCAATCACAGGAATGAGCCCGTTGAAGCACATGTACCCTTGCTAATTTTCTCGCTCCGTTTCTGCGGGCTTTTTTCTTTTCTTTTCTTTTCTTTCCTAGTTAAAAATAGACTTCTTTTTCAGAATAAAATAGAAAAAGAATAAAAAATGAGGCATGCATATCAATGAACACGTTTCATAACTACGCCTCTGTGACAAAGCCAAATCCCCGTAAAGCCGCCGTTTGCTTTTAGTGTGTTCTGGCAACTGCTAATTTCGGAGTTTGCTGAACTCGAGATTGTATCAACTTTTCAGTGTTCTTTCTTCACAGATTTCTGCCATTCTTCTGCTAATGCTAAGTAAATAATTACAGAAACAAGACAGGGAGTCGTTTTTTACTGGAGGAGGATGGAGGATTATGCAAACATGTATGAAAGATGTGTTCTGCTACCCTTTTAAATAGCAGGAAAATGTATCTTGGCGCTCGGTTGTTGTTCTGAAAGAAGTATTACTAGATGTCGCTCCCACCCGATTCAATGCAAATTTTCCTATTGGCTCGATTTATCAGGTTAGGGTACCGTCATCGCTTGGGGAAAAAAAAAAAAAAAAAAAAAAAGGGTAGGAAACTAGGACTTTCCCATTTACTCTTATCAGCTCGAAGCATTCCCAATTAGGGCAAATCGTTTAGCTTAAGCTTCTCCTTTATTATTCTCCCTACACTCTGGTATACATCTGCCAGGGTGGATCTCAATGAAAAATGGACAATATGACAGAAAAATTATAAATTATTTTCCTGCCAGGGTGACGTAAACGATCATTCCTAGGACGGCTCACGTAA
>NW_009617661.1:350-603 GCF_000690535.1 Cariama cristata | reverse complement strand
CAGGTGTGATACCCGCAGGGCCTTTGTGCTTCCCTGGCTCTTCCCCAGGGTTCGCTGGTCTGGCTTCTAGGAGACCCTCCACCCGCAGGCCCTGGTGTGCCCTGCCTGCCAGGTGGGAGCCTGGGCCTCAGATTGTTTCTTAGAAAACGCTGGGGAATCAGTTTTGTGTATTCTTGCCCTAAACATGAGGTGAAATGAGTGGATGGCAGCTATTAACCTTTGATCTCCGTATAAAACATTTATATTGCACAGC
>NW_009617661.1:0-323 GCF_000690535.1 Cariama cristata | reverse complement strand
TGTTCGAAGCCATCTCCTAGCAGCCGTGCTTGAGAGCATGCTCAAGTGGCATACTCCCAACCTAAACGGCTGTCCCAGCCCAAGCTGTCTAGTCTCGAACGTACAAAGCTTTTTCAAGCATCTTTTTCAGGAATAGATGCTGAAGTAAACCAGTTACAGTTTGCCTTTCAGATAAGTTTATTGTCTAGAGAAATCCAAACTATAAAAGTTACTTAAATGCTTTTGGAGTGTTGCTCTTGGCTGTTCTGGGAGACTGTTCAAAACTGAAATTGCCTTAAAGCGATAAAGAATATAGTGGTAAAGTATATAAATATATATACTTT
>NW_009617660.1:600-811 GCF_000690535.1 Cariama cristata | reverse complement strand
GGGTGTCTCGGGGACCCCAGACATGCGATGCAACGTGAGAAGGGACACGGGTGTCTCGGGGACCCCAGACATGCGATACAATGTGGAAAGGGACAAGGGACACCGGTGTAATGGGGACCCCAGACATGCGATGCAACATGGGAAGGGACAAGGGACACCGGTGTCATGGGGACCCCAGACATGCGATGCAATGCGGGAAGGGACACGGGAG
>NW_009617660.1:0-243 GCF_000690535.1 Cariama cristata | reverse complement strand
GACCCCAGATACGCGATGCAACGTGGGAAGGGACAAGGGACATGGGTGTCACGGGGACCCCACACATATGGTGCACTGTGGGAAGACCCCCCAGGACATGGGTGTCATGGGGACCCCAGGCACGCAGTGCATCACGGGAAGGCACCCGCAATGTGGGTGTCACGGGGAACCTGGACACACCACGCACGGTGGGAAGGCACCCCCTGATATGGGTGTCATGGGTGACCCCGGAGATGCGGTGCG
>NW_009617659.1:0-800 GCF_000690535.1 Cariama cristata | reverse complement strand
AGTCAGGGCTTGCCCAGCCAAGTCCCACGTGTCCCCAGGAAGGGTCTCCATCCACAGCCCCATGCCACACATGGCTGCCTGGGGCCAAGGGCACAGCCCCGCCTGTCCCTGGGGGTCTGTCGGAGCAGGCTGGGGTGCTGGTGTCACTCGAGGTCACTGGGTTGGTTTATACCCTCACAGCGGGGCCAGAGCCCGTGGTGAGCGGCACGGTGGAGCTGCAGTCATAGTCCAGGTCCACTACGGCGTGGGAGCTGGCAATGAGGCTGTTCAGGGATGGCCCTGTCTGCCGCTCTCGGAAACTCTGGATGTAGCTCTGCTCGAGAGAGGGGGGACAGAAAGTGAGGGGGGCTCTGCTCCTGGCCCACTCCATCCCACCCCACCCTAAGCTGGCTCTGCTCCTGGCCCTCTCCACCCCACCCCACCCTAAGCTCTGCAGCAGCCCCCCAGAACCAGCCCTGTGCAATCCCACCCAACCCAGCACTCGGCCCTTCGGGTGCTGCCCCATCCTTTCCCTGGGTACATGCTTCGCACCTTGCCCACCACCTGTTTCTACTGTGGCTGCAGTTCTTTTGGTTGCCAGTTTACGTTTGCTTGCAAAGGCTGAAGTGCTCCGTGGTGGGCACGTCCCAGCTCAGCCCCTCCTGGGCTGCCCAGTCCCCAGGATGCCCTGGTCTCATCCCTCGAGGAGCTCGGATGCTGGCTGGCACCCAGGTACCTCTCCCCTCTCCGCGCCCCAGACCACCCACATGGAGAAGGAAGGGCCACAGAGGCCGGGGGAGATCTCTACCCTGGGTGCGGGA
>NW_009617658.1:0-5876 GCF_000690535.1 Cariama cristata | reverse complement strand
AAATATATATAATTACAGTCCTCTAAATACTTTACTACAAAATCATTTGTCTTGGAGATTGCCTGTTCTAGTAATGGCTCACGATCAGTTTATTTCCTGTTAGAGAACAGAGAAATTCATGATGGATCTGGCTGTTGGCACTAATTTAAGAGACACTCTCTTACTCCATCCAGACAGAATTTTCACCTGTCCTTAGATCAGCCAATCTGTTCGAGGTGAGCAATGAGCTCTGCAGTCTGTCACCTGTCAGACCACATTTGATTTCTTGACATTGACACACTCTGTACACACTTTGAAACAATATAATCAGCCATCACAATGTGAATTCAGTTCTGAGTCTGAAATGTCAGCATACATTTAAGAACCTTAATCCATGATATAAATACCAAGATACTAATTAAAAATATTGGAACAGAGGCAGATGGCCTCGAGAAGGAAAATTACGTGGTCCCAGCCAGAGTTCTCAAGGGAATTAGTTTGCTAAAGGGATGCCCCTGTGAAACTATTAACTTGTATAGACTCTCACTTTAGAAGATAATCAAACATCCAGAAGAAGAGAGCACTGCATAGGACTTTGAGAGATTATCTACATCAGTATTCTGCCTTGAGTGGGGATCAACTGGTATTTACCAGCCCTGATGGGCCAGTTCTTTCTTCTTGCTAAAGGGGACTTGAGCTCCACCCATACCTCCCAGAAGAGCCGTGCTGCCACTCTAACCCCTGATACACCACCTTCCACGGAAAATGGAAAACACAAACAGGCAATTTCAATCATAAATGCCACAGCTGCTGTTAATGCTGTATTTTCTCCAAATAATATTGCGTATGTATATGTTGTCCTACTACATTGTTCCCAGTACCCAGGAGTCCTGCCTGTGAAGAGCTCACTCTGCTGGGTCATATCACAGGCTCTCAAAGAGCAGGAGAGCATATTATGTTCTCATTTTCCTGATACACACTTGAAAGAGATGGGATTCTTTGATCCAATTTCATTCTTCATCTTATTTCACACATTAAAGAAAAAGAGGTTAAATATGTAATCAGCTGGACTAGTAGCTCTCTAAATGGAGCAGAAAGGGCAGAGGAGAAAAACAGGAGGAGTTATCTAAGTGAGGCAGAGGCTTCATAAAGTAAACCCCACTTATAAAAGCATAGTATAAATGTTAATTGAGCATTTCTTTGCCATTCTTTACAAATACTGTTGGGCTACAATGGAGAGAGAAACTGGAACATAGAAGTTGTGAGTGTATCTGTAACACAGGTGCTAACGATGCCCACAAATCCATCCAAAACCCGAAGTGTTGATGGGCACACAACAGCCAAAGCTTACCAGCTCAGGAGTATCTCAAGAACAAGGCTGCAGAGGTTCCAGTGGAGAACTTCCATGCCAGCACAGCCTTTGCTGTATCATATGGTTGTATCAGGTTGGTTCTGGCTTGGAGATCTCCATACCACCTTTTGTTTTAGGCTTGGATCTGGCTAGTGGGGAAGAACTGATAGAATTAAATACAGTTTGGGTGAAAGGCGTAGTTGAATGGAACTGCAGAGATAGTGACATGGTAACAAGCACATCCTGATGTGTAACCAAATCTTCTAAGAGGTATAGCTTTAAAGTGTTGAAGTGCTAAAGTGAACATCTGGAGTGCAGATAGGGCATACTGTCAGATACTGACCTGTCCTATCGCTGAGTTGAAGGAATAGTGTTCACTTGTCTAAGGAACAGAAAAAATAAAAGTGCTGAATGAAGACCATAACCATCAGAAAAACAGACTTCGTCAGATTCAGGAGGGTTCTACAGGGAAGGTGATCAGGAGGATAAGGGAGTGCCATTTCACTATACTAATACACAATAAAAAGCTACCCTACTGAGGAAAAGAGGTAGAAAATGTGGTAAAGAGTCATCATAATTGCATCAGGAACTGAAATTTTAAAAAAAAATTACCAAATTCACTGTGAACACAGAAGTATAACAAAAATACAGAAGAAACAAAATCAGAAAGAATAAATTACAAAACGCGATACATAGCAAAATGACAGGACAACACAAGTATAGCAGATGATTCAGGCGTAGTGTCGAAGCCGCTGGGGAGCCGAGCAGGATAAGGATGGTGGCAAGAAGGATTCATTCAGAAGGGCTGTAGCAGTTCTAGAGGTCACAGGAGACCAATAATGATAGAAGATTGAAGGGAATGGGATAGGTCTGTTTAGTCTGGAAAAGGGAATACCAAAATGGAACATGACAACAATCAGAGATTATATAAAAGTTAGAAGAAGACAATCAGCATAGGTTGAAGCAAAGAAATCTACGTTCCAGTTAGGATCAACTTTCTAACTGCCAAGGAAAGGCAACACTGACAAGATACCCAGAGAGGATGTAGGATTGTTTTCTTGGAAGGTTTTTGTCAGTGGGTTGGACAAACATTTGTCAGGGGTGGTCTATGTAAATTCAATCCTCATTTCAAGGGATTAGACTATAAATCCCCTTGCAGCCATGGTTATCCTGTTAGCTGAAACTTTAATCTCTCCTGTGGTAGGGTGTAATTCAGCCTCTAGCCCTGAAGTAGGAAAAAAACAATTTGATGGATTTGGGTTGGGAAATATTAGCTGGCAATGACCCCTGCCTAGTTTGAAGCTTTTTTCTACTGCTTTTACTTGAGGCATACTGTCTCCACCTTCCTTCCTTGGGGAAATCCTGGAGCCAGTGCCAAAGCAGACTCATGACAGGACTGCAAATGACTATCATGGAGTCAGGACTCAGAAGTGAGCAGCGTAGAGCTTCACACTTGCTGATTGCCTTCTGACAGCTTTGTTTTGGTAAGACTTGGGGCAGGGAAACAGGAAAAAGTTCCCTCTTCATTATATACAGAGCAGTCCTTTTTTCTCCCTTTCCCTGGAAGATCGAGCTCATGAAATACTCAAACTGAATTTCAGTGTTTGTGCCACCTGATTCTTTCCTGATACAGTGTGAGCTAGTCCATGATATTCAGAACTAAGCTGAATTTGGGTCATCATCAGCCATTTAATTTTGTTTACCTGTGAGGCAAAGCTGATGAAGACATCTTTCTGAGCAATGTACTGTGTGTTTAATGTGTCAACATTTGTGAAATTCAGCTTCCCTCTTTAAAAGAGGGACCTTTTAAATGCAGGGGAGTAACATAATGAATGAAATATGGACATTACCATATTGCACTTTGCTTTGACCCACTGAAACGTTCATACTGCATTCTGGTGTGATACCTTGCAATCAAAGGGTGTCACAAGAAGATTCATCTTGCCTCTGATCTCTGTTTGAGTATTGCTGAAATGAGGTTGATAAAGAAACTTCAGAAGGAGTGTAAATTATTTACAGGTTCTGGGGCTTTCACATTAGAAAATACAATTGGGAAAAAATAATGAGATTTCACTTTGCCAAACACTGAAAGACAAAAGTACTACATAAAAGAATCAGCTGCTTTTATCTTTAGATGGTATAATACAAACATGAATTAAACATATGGGGGCCAAATTACTTCCTGATATTTATGAACTATCTCAAAATAATTTTCCTTTTAAATACTGTGATGTATTATTTGCATTTCTGCAGCATATGCATAGGTTTTTTTCTTCTACATATCTTAGAATTATAGAATC
This sequence comes from Cariama cristata, assembly GCF_000690535.1. Taxonomy (NCBI): domain Eukaryota; kingdom Metazoa; phylum Chordata; class Aves; order Cariamiformes; family Cariamidae; genus Cariama; species Cariama cristata. The sequence continues at coordinate 2,246 of NW_009617658.1, read as the reverse complement.
ATTTAGGTTGGAGAAGACCCTTAAGATCATTGAGTCCAACCATTAACCTAACACTGCCAAGTCCACCACTAAACCATGTCCCTAAGCACCACATCTACACGTCTTCCAAATATGTCCAGGGATGGGGACTCCACCACTTCCCTGGGCAGCCTGGTCCAGTGCTTGACAACCCTTTTGGTGAAGAAATTTTTCCTAATATCCAGTCTAAACCTTCCCTGGCACAACTTGAGGCCATTTCCTCTCATCCCATCACTTGATACTAGGGTAGAGAGACCAACCCCCACCTCGCCACAACCTCCTTTCAGGTAGTTGTAGAGAGCAATAAGGTCTCCCCTCAGCCTCCTTTTCTCCAGGCTAAAACACCCCAGTTTCTTCAGCTGCTCGTCATAAGACTTGTTCTGTAGACCCTGAGATCGTGGAAGGTGTATGAACTGTTGGTTTGGAAAGACGGGCTAGAGAAGCAGCACACAATCACCACCACACCCTGACTTTTTCCACCTTTCAGAGGCAGCCATTTTCAAATTCAGTTATCTGCTCTCCAAAACCAGATAGAATCATAGAATCATTATGGTTGGAAGAGACCTCAAAGATCACCAAGTCCAACCGTATACCCGATGCCACCATGCCCGCTAAACCCACTGAACCATGTCTTGAAGCACCACATCTAAACGTTTTTTGAACACCTCGAGGGGTGGTGAGTCCACCACCTCCCTGGGGAGCCTGTTCCAATGCCTAACAACTCTTACAGTGAAGAAGTTCTTCCTAATATCCAGCCTGAACCTCCCCTGGCGCAACTTGAGACCGTTTGCTCTTGTCCTATCACTAGTTATGTGGGAGAAGAGACCAACCCCCACCTTGCTACAACCTCCTTTACAGTTAGTTGTAGAGGGCGATAAGGTCTCCCCTCAGCCTCCTTTTCTCCAGACTAAACAACCCCAGCTCCCTCAGCTGCCCTTCACCAGATCTGTTGCTCGTCTCTGGACACACTCCAGCAGCTCAATGTCCTTCTTGTAGTGAGGACACTACATGATGATGACTAGATGACGACTCTGAAGGTTCAGGTGTCTCAGTTTCACTGGGAGAAATGAAGACATTTTTTAGACCATATCAACTGGTTAGATTACTACAGGTTTTGTCTTGAAACATTTCACAAAGACAGTGACAGCAAAAACAGGTCTTGACTGTGACTGAAGCATCCTATGCAGTTCCCTCTGCTACCTTTAGACTAAAGAAGACAGGATCATTCCACTGACTATAGGGCAATGCCCAGCGTTATATTATGTGTACAACACACACTCCTTTGAGAGATCGTTCCACAAGCTAATAGTTTTCAAGAAGATTTTTGACTCGGAACATGTCAAAATACATAAGAATGTTTTTTTCTGCACATTATCTGATCTATTTTTTCCACAACTTCTAATAGTTTGCACCCTTCCAAAATGTAAGGAAGGCCCATATGCCTTTGATAAAACAGAACACTTTGCAGCTCCCTGAGACAAATTTAGGGGCCACAGTCTTTGCCAGGGAGGTTCCCGCATCACAGAGAACACCAGTACATCTGGCACTGAGTGACAAATGTAGTAGAAAGGTCCAACTCTGACTAACCCACCTGAAAAACATCTGCAGTGCTGATGTAGAAATGGTCGGCTGGTGAGGTATGTTCTTCCCATTTGAAGGCAGTATCTGTCTGATTTAGGAGCAGTGATTGTTCTTGCGTGGCAGCTCTTTTCAGATACCGTGCGCTTCCTGACTTGGCATGATTAAGGTGTCAATCAGTCTCCCTACCTCAGACATAACTACGTAAATGAAAATAAAGACCTGGCAGGTCAGTGTAGAGGCTTCCATGGGCCAAAAAAATGAAAAGAAAGAAACAGGAAAAGCCACTATCTATCTCATGTACAAACATAACTGTGACAAATGCCTGGGTTTATGGGAGAACCAATTACTATTCCTGACACATCAATACCTCCCACTGCATTTTATGAGTGAGACACTTCAGTGCTATCATGTCTAAATAATACAAAATAACCTGCTTATAAAAGCAGTGTCAGAGTCGGTCCAGAGTTGGCCCGAAAGGACAGTAATGTCTCAACATCATCAATAGATTCTTGGAGATGATACAAGGATGCCAACACCCGAAGAGGGAGGACTGCATGGTACAGAGAGCAGTGTACTGTTCTCCACTACCTGGGACTGAAAGTTAACGGTTGAGGTACAAAAGACAATATACTATTCTCCACTACCTA
>NW_009617657.1:0-3722 GCF_000690535.1 Cariama cristata | reverse complement strand
GAGGGGTGGGGGGAAGGCATTTTAAGATTCATTCTTATTTCTCATTACCCTACTCTGATGTTAACTGGCAGTAAATTAAATTAATTTTCCTAAAGTTGAGTCTGTTTTGCCTGTGACGGTAATGGCTGAGTGATCTCCCTGTCCTTACCTCGACCCACAAGCCTTTGTTGTATTTTTCTCTCCCTGTCCAGTTGAGGAGGGGGAGTGACAGAGCGGCTTTGTGGGGGACGCACCTGGTGTCCAGCCAAAGTTAACCCACCACACACATAAAGATCTCTCTGGCTCTACAGGAAATGTGAAAACATAGACTTTAAAATTAAGTAGTCCAGGAACTCACCCTGCTTAATCTATCATATGAAAGGTTAAAGTATGATTTGCTCAAAAACCCTCACAACTCCTTAGGGAGCAATTCTAGTGGAAATACTTCAGACCAAAGAGATAAATATGTTTCAAAATCAGCTAGCAAAGGTATATGAAAATAGCAAAGATGAAGTTAGCCAGTTAGCAGGTATGTGTATAAGTAGCCAAGGAAATGTGACTGAAGGCTGTGTGGATTCTCCATTCCTGTGTACCACTAAATTAAGACTTCATTTTTCTAATAAAGCCCTTGTTCTACCTCAAACAGGAAATTATTTGGAAAAATGCCCCTAAGCCCTTGTCACAGAGAACATGATAAATGATTGCAATAGTTTTCTATCATTTAAGATACCACTACATTACCAGCAAACAGAATTACTGACCTATCAATGCTTCTAATTTGTGGTCAGCTATTTCACCATCCTTATCCACTATTTTCTCATGTGTCTTACGTTTTGCTCCCCGACTTCCAGTGATGATTCATCGTCAGGCTTCCTGAGCCTAACACAAGTTGTCTTGCAGCAGTGTTGCCTCTGCATCTTCAAGCGCCATCCTGTAATGACCTACCTGAAGGATCCGCTGCTCCAGCTGCGAGTTGCCTTTGCATAGGTTCATTAAGTGCTGCAATAATAGCTTCGTACTCTCTGTTTTCCCTGCACCGCTCTCTCCACTGTCAAGAAAAAGCAAAGGAAATTCCAGCAGCTGTAAAATATAGTTGTTCTGCCCCTTATGTCTTAGTGCCCCATCACTTGGGAGTGCTCTCCCGTCCAAGAGTTTCACAATGTTTTCAGCTAAACTACATGTGTGAATACAAACTCACACCATAGTCTTACACAGCAGGTCCCACAAGGTACTGATCCCTCCCCAAGGGAATTTTTCCCCATCTGCAAGGGAATACAGATATACACCATGCCATCACTTCTGGATGGGATGCACCGGACAGATGATTTGCCCTGCTTCTTAAGAAAAAAAATAATATCTAACTTCTGGAAAACAACCTCCTTCAAAAGTGATCTGATACACCAACTCCCCCACATATGCTGGAGTTGATAGCTTCCTCTTTCTTCTAAGAGATTTGCCCCATCGATCTCATATCTACAACTGAGTACTGATCTTGAGATACTGCAGCAATCTCGAATCTCAGGCACTTCACACATTCCCATGCATCAGCTGGTTGAGAATGTGGCACACCACTGCAGAGCTGGCTGCGTACCCACAGCAGCAGCAGTGCACGTCACTCTATGGTCATACGTGCCCAGAACCTCCACCCTCAAGTCAAACAAGCAGTCTGGGAAAGCACAGCTTCCCTCGTCCTGGGAGGGGGAATGTACAATCAGTGAGACGTGTCCTTGACTCACAACATCATACTGGCAGAGAACTTCAGCATCTTCATAGGAAAAAAAATCCAGGAAATGCTGAACGAATACTTGAGGGCAGGTCTCCCGTTTCCACACCTGACCTTTGAGCATCTGGTGTGGCTTTACTGCTTAGTAGCTCCCAGTGGCTCTGCACTTGGGGTCAAGTATGTGTCATAGGTAGCTGAATACCTCAAATACTACAACAGATACCTGATCTTAAGCACAGATCAGGCCATCACCATCTGAATATGCACAAACAAAGGAAGACCATTTTGCCAGTTGAGAACATGCCATCCAGACAGCAACCGTGCTCAGTATACAAGATGTTTTTTTGTTTTCAGTTACTCCCTTCCTCCACAAAAGCACTATCGGTCAGCAATCCCATGGTTCAAGCTTGTTCTTGTACCCTTCAACAAGCACAACAGCTTCGCCAGGTTCTGCAAACACTCTCCAGCTGCAGGTGTGTAACTCCCCCAGGCTGTGAAGAAAAGCAAAGTCATCTTCAGGAGACCTAAGTGCTGTACTGCAGCATACCCAGGCTGCGACTAAGCTCCATTGGGACTGGGAAGGCAAAAGGAGCCAGTGGAATTTGCAGCACAGGAGAACTTGATTGCAATGAGCACTTGTCACCTGGGGGCAGCCACTGCGTTCAACATCAGCCTCTGAAATATGCCATCCAGATCTCCCAGACTAAGTTGGAGAGACCAAAGAGACCATAGAGAGTAGTAGAGCCAGGTGCATCCCTGTGCTGTTCTCATGAACTGTGGTCTAACAGGAGTGACTTCCTTCTCCCCCCTCGACCCCAACATTGTTCGTGGCCCGTAACCTTATTAATGAGTGTTTCACCAGTCGCAGAGAGCAACATGAACTTCCTATAAGAGCAACACACAAGACTAGTTAATGGGGCTGCAAGATGCACAGGAGTAGCTCAAACTCTCATCTCTGAAACCATATAGTGCTGCTCACAGGTTACTCTTCCTTGTCTTCCATCTCCCAAGACAAATACTATGACTGTTGTACATCCCTAAGAGCCCTATCAGCAGCACCTCTTCCACCTTCTGACTCCACAGCCACCACTTCATGACAGCACTTCATGTAAAGCACAGGCACTTACGACCTGCAGGCTAGAGAAATGAGTGGTGCTCAAGTGACCTCAAGGTCAGCTCCCAGTCTCCTCCACGACACTCAGAAGTGATTCAGCGAGTCATTTCCACACCATATAGACTGAAAATACTGATAAAATGATCAGAAGTACAATATAAGGAAGGGAATATTAAATCAAACACGCTGGTAATTTACATTTTAACCGAGGTGACATTTAAATTGTTCTCTACAACACCCAGAACAGGCAGTTAGTGTTTTGAGGCTTTCTTCTTGATGTTGTTTGAGACTTTCTCTACTAGTTGATGCTATCTGCTGCCCCGCACAGTTTCAGCAGAACAACAGTGACATCATGGAGTGAGATGCTCATGACACTGGTACACTCCTTGGTCACAAGAGCCCATTTTTTTTCCCCTTCTAGTGCAGAGAACTGCCCATGACTATATGACTTTCCCTGACCAGATTGCCAAAAGTCTTAGGGCAAAAACGTTTCTGTTTTCATTTCTCCTGCTCTTCAGTTATACATGGGAATCTCCACTTTGGGAACACAGGTTCCTTTCATTAGGTATAACCTTTATTACAGCAGTTACGGCGGGAGTTGTTTCGCCAAAGAACAGCACACTATGGCGTTCCCCAAGGCTGGTTAAATCTTTCCAACGCCACATCCCTCCAGAAGCAAACCTGACATATTTAGCTCCATTACCAGCATCGGCAGCCGAGCTGCTCCACAAAAGCCAGCTTTGTTTGCCACGCACCTCTGCTCACGATCTGTCCCCTCTCCTGTCTGGAAAGCAGACAGGTTGGGGAGAGCAATGTGCTGCAAGCCCAGCTGGGTTTTGACTCACCAACAGCACTGGAGATGACCTTCACCTGAAACTTCAGCGGGGAGGGCCCAGCTCAGCGGTC
>NW_009617656.1:11084-18558 GCF_000690535.1 Cariama cristata | reverse complement strand
CTCTGCTCTTTTAAAATAATGAAAGTCTGCTTGCTTTGTAGACAGGTTCAAGCTTCTCTCAGAATACTATCTGTTATGGGGTGACAGAATTATAATTCTCATGTTGGAGTACGCATGTTGTCCTGCTCACCTCCTTCTCTATGGCTGGTAGATTCCACACACCCTCGCCTCCTGCTTTGGTTTTGTCTCCACCTATAAATGCTTCTCTTAAAAAGAGGAGGAGCTCTAAGGAATTATGAGTGTCTGACCAAAACCAGTTCTTAAATGCAGACTTCATCTCTGGCAGTCAAGTTTTTGTTCAAGTTTAGAGTTGGGCTTGGCCATGATGTCTGCCAATCATGTTGGCAATTATTTCCGCTTTGTGGCCTCTGAGGGTTCTCTGCTCTTCTTATCTCACCTTCCTCCAGCTTGAGATGTTTAACTACATTTCTTGCATCGCTGTTGTCTGAATTTGCAACTTACACATTTACATGTTCTGTGAATGCTTTTGATTTTGGTGTTGTGTGGTGTTTTTTTTTTAAGCTACCTATCTAAGTTCTAATTCCTTTCTATAGAACTTACATAGCTGATTGATATTACTTCTTCCTATAGGGCAAATAAGATTCAGGCCCATGATTGCAGAGACATGGTATTAACATGTACACCTGGGTTTTCTCTTTTTTTGTTTTTTTGTTTGTTTGGTTTTTTGTTGTTGTTGTGTTTTTGGGGGTTTTTGTTGGTTGTTGTTGTTGTGATTCTGCTGGGTTTTGTGGATTATTAGTTAGGAGGAAATTAGGATATATGGTATACTCAAATTTGTTCAGTGAGGAAGGGACCTGAGGGTACCCAAGTACTCATGATAGGAGGTAAGTACTCAATCCTGTGTACTTAGAACACAGCTGCTCAATATCAATGTAAGTATGTGGGTAATACATCTGAAATCTAATGGTAAAAATTTTATACTGTGCGGGACTGGAGGAGAGTTAGTCTTTGGAGCTATACAGCTTAATTCAAGTTTGAGGGTTATTAGCCAAGAATATACTTTCAGCTGTATCAGTTGATCACTTCTGCCATCTGACTGTGGACTCTGTGTGTGTGTATATATAGGCAAGATTGCCTGTTGGATTTTTGTTTTACTAATGGCACTGAATTTTTTTATGAAAATGTAAAAGTACCAATTTCCAAAATACAGAAAGTTAGCAGTATATGTCTGAGTATTTATTTAATAACTGACTTTTAAAGTGACCTGTTTTCAGTAGCTTTAACGGTAGACTTGATTGATGAAAACTGGCAACAAAAATTAGAAAAGTTAAGAACATTCTCATTTGATTGTACAGGTTTAGGTAATGTTACGTATGTACACAGAAGGGTCTCAAAAATTCCTCATGCAGAGATGCAGCTTGTAACAGACTGGTTGTTTATAGTGGAAATTTTCATTGATGAAATACTGTGAACTTCAGTGTGTTTGTGAAGAATTTAGAAAATTAAAGGTGCGTCTTCCTACTGAACTGAGATTTCAGTTTTCTATTACTGAAAGAATGCAACTGCATGCACTTCTTTCACCTGAAAAAGTGCCTTATTTAGAAGCTCTTTTTCCTAAATGCCTAACATTTAATATCAGGTGTATGTAATAATCTTTTGGAGTACTCTGTTATAACTGATTTTTTAAGGGATTAGAATATAATAAGAAGTGGATTAGAAGCAAGCCTGGTGCAGTGATTTTAAAAAAAAAAATAGTATAATGTTGAGATTCTAGCAAGGTATTGGAATGGATATAAACTTAAAATGAGAAAAAGACAAACTGTAGTCATCTGTTGTTACAAGGTGATTGCTCAGATTCATGCAAGACGACTTTTCAGACTGTCTTAAAAATTGCCTTTTATAGAAGTTCTTTCTTGAAGATGAGCTTTAATTTGTCTTCCTCCAAAAACTTTTCTCTTAAAAAAATGTAGAACTGCTTGCCCAAAACTTTATCCCTTGCTTCTACTAATTGGAAATCTCTCATTCCCTTTCTTTAAAACTTTTTCATGACAAACTGTAAATAGTTGAGAGTTCTGTCTCACTTCTTACTCTTGATCTTTCAGATAAAATTTATCTTTCAATCTTTGCCATTTATTTTAAGAAAAAGTACTGACAGATTTTTATATTACTCAGTGCACTTGTTTCCCCCCTGCCCCCCCCCTCCCGAGGTTTGCCAGTTTACTGTGACTTACATTACAATCTTCAGAATTCTTCTGAAAAAACAAATGTAAATCAGTGATTAACCAAGTCAGGTGTGTAAGTCTTTTAGCAAAATGAGTGTTGTTATGCTGAACTGAATTTCTGCAGGCATCTTGCTGAGACCAGCATAATGTGAACACATGCTTAAATATGTTGCTGGTTGCAGTTGTAGTAGCTTATTTTGGATAATCAGGATTCTAAATACCTACTGGACCGTCAAGATAAATGTTAGCATATGTCTTTAATGAATGATTACAATATATTTTCTCTCCTCTGGCAACAGGTTGTCTTGGCACGAGAATTGGCAAGTTCTAGAGAATATGCCAGTAAGTATTGACTCCTTCAACATGAACTTCTTAAAAATATAGTATCAGTGTAGTCCTGTTACAAAACACCTGTTCAAAAGACAGAATTAGTGGTTTTATGATACTTCTATCTAACCAGAAAAACCCTAAAACAAATTACTGAAATGGACTTCATTTGATTGTACCTCCTGCATTTTCACTCTGTCTTTTTTTTTTTCATTAAGTTAAAATTCTAGAAAAACGTCATATCATAAAAGAAAACAAGGTGCCATATGTGACACGAGAGAGAGATGTAATGTCCCGTCTGGATCACCCTTTTTTTGTGAAACTTTACTTCACCTTTCAGGATGATGAAAAGCTATGTATCCTTTGTGTTTTAAAACTTGCTGTAACACTTTCTTAAAAGTAACAATCCGCCGTTTTGGTTCCTTTGAAACATTGTCAAACAGGAATGATGAAAACAACTTGAGGTATTTAAAGTATCTTAATGTTTGTGATGCAATTTTTGCAGTCATACTTTTAATAGAAATGAAGCAAATGGAATTAGTGTGCCCCCTCAAAGAGAAGAGTGGGTAACTTGCGGGACAGGAGAGATGAATAAAACAGTAGTTTACACTGTCCGTGTGGTAAATGCTGAAGGGCAACTTGCAACTATCTAAGTCTGAAATAATGAAAAAAAAAAAAAATCAGGGGTTGTATGAGAAATGCTTTATTTCTGATATATACAGTAAAACACCACAATGCCTGTGTTTAAAATAAGGCTAGCCAGCTATATTTACTACTATTTCTTATTTGAACTATTAGATCTATTAAAATTTTTCTTATGTAAAAGTGATTACAAAGTAATCTGGATAATAGAAAGCTGAAACTCTTCTGTTTGGGTGCTATTTCCCAAGTTCTCTCTCTAGCAGTAATTGTAATGTGTAGTTTCATCTTGAAACTTCATTGGTTTGCAGTTGGCTTTTTTTTTTTCCTTCTTGTGAAGAAAATGTTAATTATGTGAACTTCCTGCTTCAAATTGGCTGTGCCAAGGGTAAAAGGATAGATCAATCTGTTTCTGGGGTCACTAAGTAGTTGTGTTTTTCACAGAGGCTGCTTGCAGTGCTAACAGGCCCTATATCATGTGTGTAGGTACATACATATGTACACGCATGCACTAACAAAACTTACAGGGGCTCTCTTTTGTAATGCAAACATTTGCTCATTGACCACTGGGCTGACTTTGGAACTTTCCAGATGGTGGTGCAATTTTAAACTTAGGTTGAATGCTCCTTATGACTGTAAACGGTTTTCTTTGAGGGCAATTATGTATACAGTTTAAATTATTCAAGTGTCTGGAAAAACTATGAATTTAACCCTATATGTGGTCTTTGCTATGCTAGGAAATTGGGACCTATGTCCTACGTTGTTAATATATTTAAGAAATTGTTTTGGGTTACTACCATATAAACTTTCAAATTAAGCAACTTCACTTCTTCCCCATTGTTCATGTATTTTTTTTTTTTGTATTATTCTTGTCTTTGGAATCAGGTGTGGGGATTTTTGTTTTAGAATGGTTTAGTGATAGACCTTAACTATACTTACATTCAGATTTTGGGCTTAGCTATGCCAAAAACGGAGAGCTGCTAAAGTATATACGCAAAATTGGCTCATTTGATGAGACCTGTACCAGGTTTTATACTGCTGAAATTGTATCAGCCCTGGAGTATTTGCATGGGAAAGGAATAATTCACAGGTAATACAAAACTGAGACCAACATGCATTTGATTATGCACAAGGTGTTTTTTCTAGAAATGTTCTTTGTGAAGTCTAAAGCAAACATGGATTTTGTGGAAAGCTAATGAGAGCATAATACCATATCATCAGCGTTAGTAGTGTTGTTAACATAGGGAGCTAAACAAAGAAAACTTTAGGAGGAGAGCCAATCTATGTTATTAGACCAACTCTTCTAGAGGGAGAAAAAGTAAGAAAACTTTTTGGCCTAGAATTAACATTACCAAAAGCTTGTCTTTTTCCAGCTTGATCAGTTGGTCTAAAAACAGAAATGGACTTTTTGTTTAACTACATTTTTTTTTCTGCAGTGTTATGTACCAAAAGTACGTAACCAAAAGTACCAAAAGTAACTAGAATTCGGCTGGTGTGTGAATTAGTGTGCAGCATGTCATCAAGAAAAGTAAAATTAATGTGTGTTAGTTTTCACTGAGTGAACAATTTCCACAAGGCTGAATAATAACTAGGTAAGTGGTAGAATGTTGCAAAGTTTTTAACAGGACCGTCACAGTTGTTCTTAATGTAATATAGTGTCTGGATAAGCATGTTTTGTCATTTATGTTTATTAAACAAATTAAAGTTGTAAGTGTGAGAAATCTGAGCTGCAGAACTTCTTTTTGGGTGGGAAATCTATTGTGTCTGTAGGTTCCCCAGCAGCTCTTCATGGAACGATAGATGCTAGTTGGCAAAAAGCTAGCTGATCATAATTCTGATAGCATTATTACTTCTTTGAGTTATATTTAAAAGGACGAAGTATTTTCCTAATACTTTTGTGTGAAATAATTTGGAATAGAATCTAAGAGGGCTGGATGTGGAAAGTACTAAAAGCATAAAATTTTCTACAGGGGAAAAATAAGTTCAAGAACTCCAGTTTCACTTTGATTATATAGTCCATGTGTTAGGCTGGGAGAATGCTTATAAAATGTATATAGCGTGATTATCAGTGTTACTAAGCCTGTATTAGAAATCTTGTATTATAAAAGAGCTGCTTTATGAGCCACTATGAGAAGCTCAAAAGAAAACAGTGAAATTGTGCAATTAGAGAACTTCGTATAAAGTTTATTTAATTACAAGTCCATAGCTCTAGCAGTACCTGAAGGCTCTCGGGATTTTCAGCTGCTTAAAGAAATATGGCATGAGATGGAACCACTTTTAAGATGCCAGGCTGCTCTGGAAAAGTTACTACAGATACATCTCTCTATGTATCTCTATGTATCTAGATAAATAGCTATATCCTAGATCCGTAATACAATGTTCATATATAATACAGGTATATGATATATTATATAAACTGTATGTATATGTGTGTATAGAGTACGATATATATACATACATATGTATATGTAAAAAACCCCACACAGAACTGTTAAAAAGGTCCATTCCATTAATGTACTTTCTATTTCTCTCTGACAATAGTTACAGGAAAACGAACAGGATTTTTATGGCTTGTGTGTCATAATTACTACATTTCAGTTGCCCTCTGTGCTAGTCCACAGACTTTAAACTGTACAACTGCACAACCCATGCTTTTCAATAATAGGGGGCTATAATCTGAGGAAAATAATGCTGCACAGTGATTGATGGAAACAGCTTTGAATTTGCACTGATTTTTCTTACCAGTCAACCAAAACAACTCCCATGCTTCTAGATTTCTTTATGAGCATCCAAAAATACTTTTTAGGAGGGAAGTAGACAACTTTTCTTGTCAACTGAGGAAACTTGGTGGAAAGTAAATAATATAACAGTGTAACCCTGTTAGCAGTCTGCATGTTGACAGCTACAACTTAGAGGAAAGTTGACACAGCAATATTTATAGAATGTCTGCATCATTTATGATAGCATTATGTACATAAGTCACTCAACAGTTTTGCTACTTTAATTTGTGTGCTGTTTAAATATAAAAATCGGGCTTTTCCAGAGACCTTAAACCAGAGAACATCTTGCTAAATGAAGATATGCACATTCAAATAACAGACTTTGGAACAGCAAAAGTATTATCTGCAGATAGCAGACAAGGTATGCCATTGTTTACTTCATCATGTGACACAGATAACTATAGCAAGTGGTCCTTTGAAAATGTATGTATTTTATATTTACCAAATTGTAACCTTTTAAATATTATTACCTCTTACCTAACAAAATTGTGGAGATTTTTGACAGTTTTGACTATCACTGCTTACATTATGTCAGAAGAGGTAATATTTAGTGTAGTGGTATAGCCAGCTAGATCACCAAATACAGTGGGAAGTTAAACTACTTCAAATTGCTTTTCATTTGCAAGACAAGAATACAAACAGTTACTGTGGCTCAGCTGAAACAGTAAGTTTTTACTGTGCTTATGTATTTACCCCAGTGACCATAAGAGTTGCTCAAATGTGAAGGTTATAGAATTCCTGTGTCTCTAGTTGCTTAGTATTAATCTGTGAATCAATGATGCTGCAAACAGTGCCCAAAAAAAGCCCTGGGCTGAACTGAATTTGATAAACTTAATTTTTTACCTGAATGTAGTAAGCTTGTGTTGGTAGATTTTATACCTAACAAAGTGCCTAAATGCTTAGCTTCTTGAACCAAATAGGTATCACTGAGATGAATTGATTTGTCTCTTTCAAGCAGGTTTTGTGGATTTGTAGAGAAATGAAATCCCTGTGGGTTCTTCGTAGCATTGCGTGACTTGTAATAGATTCCCTTTGCAGTTTTTTTTCTATTGGGTGGCTTCTCCATAAGTATGTATTTGCTTATTTCTTTCAATTTTCTTACCAGCACGGGCAAACTCATTTGTAGGGACAGCACAGTATGTTTCTCCGGAACTGCTGACGGAGAAATCTGCCTGTAAAAGGTGAGGACTGTATTGTATTTCAGAACTTTACTGACTCTGTCAGGATAGTGTCAAATGGCGGGGAGGGGATAAATCAAGCAAGCATTTCAAAGAAACAAGATACTTGAGTATACAGATTTTTTTTTTTAAGAGAGTTTGAAATATTTTTATCTGAACAAGTATTGCTTGTCTGAGTGCTGGTTTCCTCAGTTCCTCTACTTTCTGGAGTTATACAGACAGGCTTAGGTGTTGTCAGGAGAAGGAGGTGTGTGATGTGAAGTTGGATTTCTCTTACCCATAAATAAATCAGAAAAAGTTTTTCTTTTATCCAAATAATATAATTATTTTAATTCTGTTTGATATAAGCTTGCTCTCTAATACGGTA
>NW_009617656.1:0-11065 GCF_000690535.1 Cariama cristata | reverse complement strand
TAAAAGCAATAGAATGTCACATTTTTGCCAGTTAGGGGAAATACTACAGCTTTTTTTGACCTGTATTTAGCAAATATAACTGCAACTTGATCTAAGCTGTGCTTGGAGTTTTCAATGGTTTAAAGCTTATCTCTGTACATGGTATGTGTGATACCCTTAAGAAATGTCCTATCTCATTTAAATTGGTTCTTGACAGTAACCTACAGACTGCTGTCTCTCTATTTTATTACGATAGAAGAATAATCAAAGTAATCACTGACAAATCATAGTGAAAAGAGATCTCTCATATGAATAACTGGTAATTTGTGCTAGTGTTTCTTGAAGTGATAGAAATAACATTAGACTTTCCACTTTTGCTCTTAGTAAAGACATTTTGACTGGTTTGGCTAATGGAAAGACTTCATCAGGCTGTTATCTTCTTTTAGAAGATGCATGATGTTTCATCTTTACAGAAAACTCTTAATTTGAGTAGTTTTGAGTCTTTGTTAGTATTTTAGTCTTCCGTGAGGATTTCTAAGCCTTGATCAAACTTATGGATAGTTTACCTTGAGGTAAAATAAATTAAAAATACACTTTCAGGCCAACACACTAAAACTTAACTTTCCCTCACCCGTGTACCATATAGCCTGCCTTTTTGTTTCTGCCTTAAGAAAAGCTTTAAGTAAAAAAGCTGTATTGTGACTCTTTTTTGCATAAAATATTTAGAGGAAAGGATTTTAATTCTGAAGGAACATATGTTGCATTGTTGGATGCATCTTTCACGTGTCGTAGTACATAATAAAGATTCTTTTTAGTCTCATTACATAACCATTAATTATTTTGACTGAGAGTTCAGCCGTCTTGCACATGTGCTTGTAGTCAGTTGTTGTGGGATGGTTACTGTATATTTTTTTTGAACGTTCTGTTGCTAGCCTACTCTTCTGTCAAGGAATGAAGTGAAAATAGTGTGGAAATTATGTTAGGCAGGTTTGTCTAATGTGTTTGTGCTATGTTCTAATGATCAGAAACTTAAGAAATTTTTTTTAAAATTACAGTTTAAAGACTACTTATAGGAAAACATGCTATGTGTTTTTTCCTCTTTCTTTTGAAGCTCTGATCTCTGGGCTCTGGGATGTATAATATATCAGCTTGTAGCTGGATTGCCTCCATTTAGAGCTGGGTAAGAGATTTAAGCTAATTCTTTACATGTGGATCATAATATGTTGACTTGATTTTGACTTTTGCCTTACTACCACTTCTGAAGTACAACTTTTCATGGTGCAGTGTTGGTGTTAATGTCATGCCTGCTTTTATTTGTCCTTTCTGATGTCATGAAGATGCTTAAACAAATATAACTGGAGTTCCTGAGAGAGATTCGTTAACTTATCCTAGGATTTCACATGTAATTTGTAGCGTAAAGGTAACTATGCCTACGTGAAGAGGGTGCGAGGCACCGCTGTATTGAGCTATTTGAACTTTTCTTGTTATTATTCAAGTATCTGGTGCTTACAGGATCATAGATACTTGGAAGACTGTGCCCCTTTACCCTAGAAAGATTTATGGGAATGTGACTTATATTAAACAGGAGATCTAGAAGTTTTGTCCAGGTTATGCACTGTTAAGGTGAAAGAACCATGAGGAACTAATAACAAGAGCTAATATTTTTTTCTCTTTGGCAGAAATGAATATCTTATATTCCAGAAGATAATAAAGTTGGAATATGACTTTCCAGAAAAATTTTTTCCCAAGGCAAAAGATCTTGTTGAAAAGCTATTGGTAAATATTTGCTGCTGTTAAATGATTTAATGACAGTGGAAACATTCAGCTTATGTAGTTCTTTTTTCCTAAAGTTTCTATGCACTCTATTGCAAAGCTTATAATAAGAACCACTGTGAGCATTATTGGCTGCATAGAGTAGTGTCCTGAAAAGCAACATCCATTATTAAACAGCACTTAGAGTATTATTTTTTTTAAATCTGAATTCTAAAGTGTGGACAAGGAATGTCTTGGTGAAATGGATGCAAATGGTTCTAAATACTGTGCATTACACACAGAAGTTAAGATTCAAATACTTAGGTTTACATAGTACTCAGATTAATTCTTGTTGAGTTGCATAATGAATCCTTTAGTTGAAAACAGTGTTCTATACCTCACGGGGAGACATATTCATTACAATGTAAATCAACTTACCTTGCGTCTTAGCTTGCACTTACCTTGCACTTAATGCATGTGTCAATAGTATCAGCTGAAGAATTACTCTGTGTGTGAACATTTGACAGATAGGAAGAAAAAGTAGTTCTTTTTCATCAGTGTGATATAGCAATGACACTAAAATGAGTATGCAGAGAACATTTTGAGTGGTATAAGCTTTTTGAAGTTCAATAGTCTAGCATATTAGCATGGCACAGGGTGTAAGGAGGAAGCTCTATGTCTTACGTTTGTGGGTGATGATGAGTGCAACCATTGTAAAGGGCCTAGCAGCATGTTCCTGTGTCCAGGACAGCTCTGTGGCCAAGCCGGTGCCTGCTAAATGGTAAGATCCAGGTTGTGTCAACATTGAGAACTGCACGATTTTAGGGTGCTTGCAAGGTTGATGTTTGACACCAACTATAGCTTCCACAGCTTCTTGCATCACTACAATGCATTGCTGGGCTATGCTTAAATGAGCTATGTACCATCAGGCCTTCTCAGTATGTTTACTTGGGTTTGTTTCTGTCTTTATGAAGAAACAAAGACAAAAAATTGTGTGGACCTAAAGAAGTGCTCCTTTCTCTAAATCTGTGAGCTGGTCTAATACAAAATGTTGCTGACAGGACATACTGACAAGTAACATCTTGTATTATAGTGTCCTTATATTCTAGGTATGTATGCTTAGGGTAATGAGACCAGCTGTTTTTAAGTTTTCACATGCTGCTGTGCAAATGTGAATGGTGCTCGCCACTTCCTTGTTGTTATTTTATGCATGTTAACTTAATTGTAATTTGCTCAGGTTCTAGATGCTACCAACAGATTAGGTTGTGAAGAAATGGGAGGATACGGACCTCTTAAGGCTCACCCCTTCTTTGAATCCATTGTGTGGGAGAACCTACATCTTCAGACACCCCCAAAACTTACAGCATATTTACCTGCTATGTCAGAGGATGATGAAGACTGTTATGGAAATGTATGTTTGTCTATTGCTGTATTCAGCTCTGATGCTGCTGAAGACATTAATTAAAGCATAATTATTGCATATTAAATATTTTTCTTGAAACTATTGTTTAGTTATGTTTTAATGAAGACTCAATTATTAAGAATCTAATATAAAAATGATGGTTAAAATTTGAACTAGTCAGTATATTTTTTTTTTCTGATAAAGTGAGTGTTTGGAAAAAGTACTGGTTGGCTTGCTTTTGACCAAGCATACTTTTTTGGATAAATGTCTGTTAATCTATAGAGAGTAGGCTGTCTTTTTGCCCAAAAACATAATAAACAAAAGCATGTTTATATTAAAAGCTGGAGTTTAGTGCAAAATAAGCTTTTTCATCAAAGAACTTTCTTTACCTCATTTTGTTTCCTCCTTTAGTATGACAATCTCCTGAGTCAGTTTGGTTGCATGCAAGTCTCTGGTTCTGCCTCTTCCCATTCACTGTCTGCCCCAGAGTCAAGTATACCACAGACATCAGGAGGAAATATTGAACAGTATATTCATGATCTTGACAACAATTCCTTTGAGCTGGACTTACAGTTTTCTGAAGATGAAAAGAGGTTACTTCTGGCAAAACAAGCTGGTGGAAATCCTTGGTAAGATCTTTGAATATAGCTCATCTGGTACTTGCACAGCAGTATGGAATCCAGAAAAATAAGTTATTTTGATTCAAATTAATATTTGTCAATCTTAATATCTTCAAGCAAACAATTAGCAATTAGATTTTTCTTAACTTCTATTTTTAAAGCAATAGCAGCAAAAACTTAGTGTTATGTTTCTAAAAATTTACAAGATCTAGAATATATTGTGGAGATGTTGTGTTATAAGATAGGCAGAAACGACGCTATTATCAGTGCTGAGAAATCTTTCCATCCACAGATTCCTAGAACTAGAAAAGCTTTCTTCTTTCTTACAGTTGCCATAAGTTGTTTTGGGGTTGTTTTTTGGTTTTTTTTTTGAAATTGTGATAAGTCTATTGATACCTAACCAAAATACATCCAGACCATGTACTTATTAGAATTTCTCTTCAGTCTGGAGAGCAGTTTCTCATTTGTGATTTCCCTCCCTGCCCCGCCCCATCATATTTTAGAAAAACCTCTTTGGCTTGGAATGAGGAAGAGTCCAAAACTCATCTCATAAAGTTGTTCAGGACTCTTTGGTGGAAAAGGAGACACTAGGGAGAGACATGGAAAATTGCTGATAATAATAAAAGCTGTTTCTGTGGAAGAACTACTTCTGGAGTAATTGTTATTTTTCTTTTTTTAAGGCATCAGTTTGTAGAAAATAACTTAATCCTAAAAATGGGTCCAGTGGACAAAAGAAAGGTAAGGGCTTTTCTTAATTGCCTGTAACAAGATTTAGCTGTCCTATTTTTGCACAACTGCAGCGTGGATAAGGAACCTGTTTTAGAGCTTCCTTGTTTAACTTATTTCAAAGTGTCAAATTGTTTTCTTTATTTTTTACAATGTAGTGTTTTCTTGTGAATAGACTGTTTTTTCTTAATTTAGTGGTGTGCTCTTGATTTTTGGAAAAGGCTAAAAGTAAATGTGCTGTTCATGCTTTTATTTTGAGACTCTAGTAAACGAGTTTTTTGTCCCCCCTCCTCCTCCCAATCTGATACAGCCCACTAAACGCTTTGTCTTGATGCATGTCTGCATGTGAATCGAGACACAAATATCAGAAAATAAAATAAAAGCCCATATTGTCCTTAACTGTGGTGTTTTTCCTGGATCTGACTAGTGCCTGTATCCTGAGAGAGGCAGAGATGACATTAGAACAGCTTTGAGTATTAACTTTAACATGATGCAGATGAGTAACGGTAATGTGTTGGCTTTACAGTAATGTAGGTTCTCTTTCATCTGAGTTACCACCTGCTTGTTTGTGATTTTTCTCCACAAAATCATGAGTATTCATTTCTGTGATGGAATCTGACAAATAGATTTGCTTCACTCTGTATAGCTGATTTTATTCTGTTTTGTTAGAACTTGAAGATGCTTTCTTAAAATAGTACTTGTGTTTTGCCATGTAGTAGGAATGCACTGCAACCCCCTAAAAAAGGAGTGAGGTCAAACAGGTAGAGGAAAAGGGGGGTGGGGGTGGGGGGGAAGTCAAACATACTATGCTATCACTGAGGTGTTTTAATTCTGCCTCAGTTGTTAAATTCAGAGATCTACACGTTTATGTTGTGGGTTTTTTTCCTCATGCCTTTTTTGTAATTGCTGCTTCTACTTCACTTGTTAGGGATTGTTTGCACGTCGGCGCCAATTGCTGCTCACAGAAGGGCCCCACCTGTATTATGTGGATCCTGTCAACAAAGTTCTAAAAGGAGAAATTCCATGGTCTTTAGAGTTGCGGCCAGAAGCCAAGAATTTTAAGACATTTTTTGTTCACACGGTAAGTGACTTTCTTTTATTTCTTTCTAAGTTGCACTAAGGTGCTTGGACAATTATTGTAAGTTGTTAACAAATAAATTTTTCTGGAGAAAATATAATTCCTTAAATACAAGTGTTGATAACCTTAATTAAAAAAAAATAAAAAAAAAAGTAAACCAAAAAAACGCAACGAAAAAACCCTGACTTGCTCATTTTCCAGAAGTACAAGTGGTGGTGGGGGGTTATTATTCGTGTGTAAATACACTATTAAGTGGATTTTGGGATTTGAAGGAAGTTTTTAAGAAGGACTTTTAAAATGTAGCCCTCTTTGTATATAGTGGATCACAAGGAGTGTACCAACAATATATTGTCAGTTGACTGCTTAACAATATTGAGATGCCAGATGTATGGTTATTCAGTAATATGTCATGTTATATAACTGTAATTGAATTTAACTTTTGTAAAATTTATGAACTGATTCTGAATAATTATTTTATTGGTAGGTGCAGAATAATTACTGCTTTTTGGTGAAACTGTGTTTGGAGTACTCATTAAAATGTTGTTCACTTATAGCCAAACAGGACATATTACCTGATGGACCCAAGTGGGAATGCTCATAAATGGTGCAAAAAGATACATGAAGTTTGGCGGCACAGATACCACCAGAATGCTGCTAAATAGTAAAGCTTATCCAAAATTTCCCAGTTTCCCTACTTGCTGCTAGAACTCCGTGTGCAGCCGATCAGAGGAATCTTTTCAACCCACCTATTACCATCTCAAGGGGAAGCATATGTCTGAAATGTTCTGGTTTATTTTTTGTTTCATTTTGTGTTTTTCTTTTCTGTTTTGTTTTTTGTTGTGTTTTTTTTTTTTAAAGAAAGAAAAAAGAAAAGCAAAAACCTAATGGAATTCAGGGTCGCTTTGCTTGCTCTTTGTGCTTCTGTTGAGGCTTCCACATGCATATCATTGCAATTAAGATCTTGCTTTTGTGCACTTCAGCTCAATTTCTGCTGCAGACTAGTGGATAGACATTGCATTACCAGCTTCACTTAAGATGAGTTAAAACCAATCCACACGCACACATGCCGAATCGTGTACCAGTCTTGCATTTTATGGGGCTGGAGTTTTCTGTGATTTTCAGATTATTGTTAAACTTTATTTCATCAGGGAGCTTTTATATGCCTCTCCTAAGCACCACCTCTTTGTTTTCACTTCCTTTCCTCACAGTCCCCCAGCTTATTGGTATACGGCATTTGTAGCCAGGTCAATTGCACCCTTGTGTAATTCCTAATATAGTTCTGGTTGCAGGGTTTATGTGGTACTTTAGTAATTATGTGAATGAATCAGATGTATGTGTCTGGCAGACAGACTCAGATGATACAGGTCCTGGGAGAGCAAAATGATGAACATAGCACTGAGTTTTCTTAAATTGAAATGTTGGCTTCTGAAGCATGTAAGATTTTAAACATTTAAATTTTAATATGAATCATATGTGTGTTTAATCAAAGGACAATAAACTTACCAGCATGCTCTTAACTAATGCTAACTGAAAAATTAACTAGTTTGTATGAGGGGGGGAAAAGGTTACTATTGAAGTAGTAAGTAGTTTTTCACCTTTTCAGGACATGAGGGCTAGAAGCTTTCTTTCCAGGGTGCACATGTATTGGGCATTTTAGTGGGGCCAACCTATTTACCTGGGTAGACAAGGAAGTGGGAAAGCTTGTACAATTGATTACTTGACCTTGTTTTGTCTCATTGTATAACGAGATGTACAAGTAATCCTATTTTTGATCCTTGGCCAAATATTTAGCAACTCTGACAAAAATATATGATTGAAATATTAGATCCATAAAGTAATCTGGTTAAAAATTAAAAGGAAAATATTGTTACAAAGGGGAAAATATATGGTACTTGAGGCATATCTATAAAATTAAAATATTTTTCATGTCGATCTCCTTTATCCTCTTCAGATTAAGGCTTTTTTGTGGTCAAACATTTCTTGTAACATTGCAAAGACATAACTTTCTATGTGCTAAAAATAACTTCCCTAATGGTATTTTCAACATACCCCTGTTCCTGAACCTTGCAGAGACGAATGACCTAGGTCTGGGCAAAGGCATTCCTTCCTTGTTTTAAAGGCAGTATAAACATCACACCTATTTAGTCACCTTCTATGCATTACCATCTCTTTGCATTTTGAGGTCTCATACTATGATGTGCTTTTCCTTCCGCCAAAGAAAGAAATGTTCCACTGCAATGTTGAAAAAGCTCATGGGCTACTGTTCTAGAAGCAGTATTTTAAAAGCGGTGGCTTATCAGGATTTCTCAGAAAACACATGAATGTTGGATATTTTATTTTGTTGTAAAAACTGGGGTGTGTGGTTGAACTTGATGACAGTTCAGCTTTTCCGATATCTTCCAGTCTTTAAAGGAGAGAGTGCAGTTGCCTTTTCTTTTGGAGGAACTACATTCTTGCAGTCTTCTGTTATCCCACCATGTACACAGACTTTACAAAAGTAAATCACTGGCTTACAGTGCATGGTGTTAAGGGAGCTAAGGTGTCCCGTAGATGGCTGAGATGAAAGACAGAACACCATTCCCTTTGCATCATGAGAAATTTCATCCCATACAAGGTGCACTCCTTGTCACTAAAATTTGAATAGCACAGTACACCTGTGCTTAATTTACCATTCTGACCAAGATGACATGTATTGTAAGTTTGTTGCAGTGCTATCCATTTGTTCTCTGACTGTCAAATTCCAGCTGTATGTTGGGTCCACTGGGGGCAACCCTACTGCTTTTGGATTTAGTCTTTGGTATAGAGATGTAGATGTATTCTCAACTTTATACAGGAGGGTTTGGCAGTGATGGAGATTCATGGTGCCACTGCTGTTTGGTGTGACAAAACTTGGCCTCACATGAAAAGTGTGGCAAAGTTGTCCTGCTAATAGTGAACACCTTAGTTTCATTAAAAGATGGAGTGATCTCCATTGGCTTGTTCACTAGGTGGAAATCTAAGAATGCTTAAACATGTTTTCTGTAATACTTGGACTTACAGTCATTTTGCCATAAGAAAGTAATTACTCTGCTTTTTCACACCTTCAAAATCCTCTCTCAGTAGACTTCCGTCCTGCCCACCAAAAGCTTTCAGACGAAGAAATCTTGATAGCAGTAAGCTATCAAGAAGGTGTCTGGAAGGCTGATGTCTGCATTCTAGTATTCCTTTTTTCTTTTGACAATGCTGTCATTAGGTCATCCTTCCCTTTAGAACTTCATTGTTCCAAATCAAGTCTTCCTTAGCTGCTACTTTTCTGGGAAGGGACTAGAGCTTTTCTGGGAGAGGTATTTGTCTTTCTTGGACTATAAGTGAAATCTGTGGTTTTGAAAGATGGCAGAATAGAGTGAGGCAAGACAAAGCAATCACGTGGATTTAAGTATGTTTCACCAGTTTGTCCACTTAAAAGTGTATTGGCAGGTGCTGCATGCTGTGAAGGGCTGGTTCCTATTCTAAATGCTTATACCTGAAGTGGGGTAGCTTCAGATCTTTCTCCTGAAGATCACTCCTGTGGCTCATGGGAGATGTACAAGGGAGGTTCTTCAGAGCTGCAGATTAGCCAGTTAATTTTTGTACTTTTTTTATCTGAGGTCTCTCAAAGCACAAAAAGGGTTGTTAGGCACTTGAAGCCTCTTCTTCAGACTACTCACTGCAAACCTACTGAAAACCCAATATGTTGATTGATTCATTCCATCTTTCGCATTTTGAACAATTCCCAATCATTTGTAAAGAATCTGGTCAGTAATGTTGTAATTCTGCTTTGCTTGGGATTTGAACTTCAGGAAGGTGTTTATTGCATCTGTTTTTTCTGGGGTGGAGCTTAAGAAAGGATGAAGTACTGCTAGAAAGGATTTTTGAATCATGCTGTTGTATTCAGTGTCCAGTCACAGGAAGTTTAAAACTACTTCAGTAAACTGTAGAGATGAGTTTATTACCATTGGCCTTAAAGTCAGTTTTGAGAAGGATTTATGTTAAGAAAGACTTATTTCAGATGTGATGTTGAGGCATTGTGAGCAGACTGATAGTACCTATTAAGGTGTCATTTACCAAGCACTTAGATGCTGAAGACATCAAACTGTCAGATAGTACTGTGCCCCTCTTACTTTTATCCTTCTGACGTGATTTAGTTTTGAAGGATCTGCTACATATAAGCCCAGAAAAAATCTCTGTAGGTTGAATTAAAGATATGATCATTGTAATCCATTTTCATAGTTCAAGATGCTTAATTTATTGTGCTTGATATCATTACATTTTGTGCTAGGAACTTTGAAGAATCCCGAGGATTTCTCCTATGTACGTTTAACAGTTTCTGTTGAATGGTTTAGTAAAGTCAACACAATTACTTCATTTGGCCTGTGGACAAAACATTTGATTTCAGCACCTTGCTGAGGAGAGAACTTGTGTGTTAATAGTTGCCTAAAGATGTGGTCTGTGGATTCTGATCATTCTTTCTACTAGTGAATTACATGAATAGGTGTGGTATTTATCTCTGAAATTTTGCTGAATGCTTGTAATATTTTATGCAAATATTTTATTAATCAAATGGAAGTGCTCCTGAAAAGCTTCATGACACAGATTGTCCATCAGTTGATCAAGTGGGGTTACAGACAAGTAATTCTCTGACCCAAAATGGCATGCTTTCAGTTGAGATAAGACTGATAGTTTAAGAATGTTTGCTCTTTCTGAGAAGAAATATGACTGTCGTACAGCAAACAATTGGAGATGTTCCTGAGCACCCAATAACCTGGTCTGTCTGTCAGCATCGCAGTGAATGTAGATGGTTGTCATTTGATAAAGCTTCCTATGACCATGTACTAACTCTGATTGGATGTGGCAAATGTACTAAACTGTAGCAGAACTTAACAGTTACTGTATCTGACAAAAGAGGAAAAAATAGGAACCAGGAACCATAATCAGTTTTGATAGTTGTATGCTAGCTGTTTTCAGGTTGGTGGCAGTCAGTTACGTGTGTAATATTCTCTACCTGGTTTGTAGCTGTAACTGTGATGTACAGATAAAAGAAGAAGAAAAAAAAAAACACACACACAAAAAAAAAACCGCCACAAAACAATCTCCCCTCCTCTAAGAACTCGTGAAAACAGAAGCAAATAATGCAATGATATAAGATACACACTTTTGTATTTTTATTCTTATAAGGTTATTTGCTGGCTCTTGTTGGCCTCTAGTTCAGTCTGTGTTATTTAAATTCTAATATATGAATTATTTGGATTGAATTCATGTTCGGGGCCATGGTGTTGTATGTATTGATGTACAGCCTTGAATGTGAATAATTATTGTAAACTATATTTTACACCTTTTTTCTGGCTTTATTATATAAATTTTCTATTGGTCGATGATTTAATCATATCTCATAATTTAATGACTGTTTATTCTCCTCTCGACAGATCTCTGTGCTGTAGATGTGTAGTTAGTGACTGGATGATGGATTTCACTTATGCTTGGTAGTCTGTA
>NW_009617655.1:1733-7287 GCF_000690535.1 Cariama cristata | reverse complement strand
CCCACCAGTCCTTCTCTGTTTGTAAAGAAGACCCCAAAGCTTTTTCCACAGTCAGGGCAGGGGTGCTGGGACCCTCGTCTCCGGGGATGGAAGCTTCTCTCGCTGGTGGGATGAGGAATGGGTCTATCCCTGGGGTGAAGGCTATGAGGGAACAGCAATTCCTTGCATGTCCCTGGAGTTTCCCTCCCAGGGTGATCCTGGACCTCCTCTTGGGAGTTCTGGTGGATGTTGGTTGGCTCATGGGGCTGGGAGATGTTCTCCAGGCAGGTCTCGATGCTTGGGCCTGCTTGTGAGGTGCTGTCCCTCATCCCATTCACTATTCCATCCTCTGCAGAGGAAAGAGAAAGAGATCATGAAGAGTCAGTCCTTGGTTGGGATGGGAAAGGGAACCCACCGATGAAGCAGGGCAGGATAAAAATGGAAGGAGGAAAGCCAAGAAAGAAGAAAGCTCATGTAAGCTTCACCTTTAGCCCAAGCCCAAACACTGACCATTGGACCGCTGGCGAAGCTTGGGCTGAAGTTCAACTTCAAACCTCAGCTCTTAAAACCCTCTGTAACCCAAAAGGAGAGCATCTGCCTTTGTTTCCCATGGGCTGAAAGTTCCCCTCCAATGTGCATCTGGAGGCAACATCTCCCAAGGGACCAGGAGAGGTTCTGGGACCGCTCTCCTAGAAGATACTGAGCTCAGGGTGGGTGTCTTAGGGCCTGAGTAGAAGTCCCAGGTGTTTTGCTTTTGTCCTAGATGCTTTCAAGGTTATTTAAGCCGGTTCCTCACTTGTGGAAGAGTTTTTAGAGAAGGGCCTTGCATCTGAGTCCTGGGGAGCTGGGATCCACGTCTTCTCCTCCAACTCCAGGTCAGAGGAGATCCTGTCAGGTTGAGGGTCAGCAGATCTGGTTCCTGAGACAGTGCAGAGCTCTGGGTGCATTTGAGGAGCTACTACGAGATTTGGGGGCTCTGCTGGAGAGAGGACGATGTAACGGCTGGGCATAGCTGAGAAAGGTCTCTCTCCTTGTTCTCTTACATCGCATCTCCTTCCACCACGGCTGGAGAGAACATGGGGACAGATGGACTGTTGGTCTGACATGGTAGAGCATGTGCTCCTCTGAAGAAGATGGGGATGGAGGGTGCTGTGTGTCCCCAATATGTGTCCCAAGGGGGAAGCACAATTGCCAGAAGCAATGGGGAAAGACTCCTTCACCTCCAAAGTCTAGAGGAGCATCCTCCGAGCCCACCCAGCCCCAAGACTTAGCCCAGGGAGGAGGGAAGGTGCATCCTTACCCAAAGAGGAGTCATTTCCAGCACTCTCCTGCATGGCTTCCCGGTACTGGGCACGCTGGCCGGGATCGGTGAAGTACCGAGCCACCTCCTTGAAGGTCACTGGACACTAAAACAACAAAGATTTCCCAGCTCAGCACCTGCCACTGTGGGTCAGCTCAAGGCAGCAGGGAGAGGAGCCAAGGCTACGTCCAGCAGAGCTGTAGGAGAGTCTCAAAAGATGCTGGCAAGGATCAGAGACACCAAGGTATTGTTCCCCATGGGGTGTAGTTAAGCTGTGGAAAGCCACAGGACATCAGAGATGCTAAAGCTTCAGAAAGCAGCTGGCTAAGCTTATGGGGAGGGGAAAAAAAACCTAGAAAATACTGAGGGCTGTTAAAGCCCCAGAAATGCCTGACAGGGTTGATGGAGCTGAAAGGCTGGGCTCAACCTCTCCACCCTATCCTCTGTGCCTTTTCCTGTCACTTGGAGACACAAAACCCTGTGCCCTGCTGTGACTTGCCACCTTCCTTGTGTTTCTGAGATGGGCATCTGGTAGCCGAGGCTCAGCCTTGTAGCATGCCCGCCAAGGTCTCCATCCTCTGCTCCTCACCACCTCTCCTGCACCCTGACCATCTGCTGCCAGTACATGGGGACCTCTTGGTCCAAAAGGAGTTGTAGGAAGGTGATAACGTACAGCTACGGTCACAGAGCAGTTTGTACAGCCCCATTGGACTGGCACCGATGTTTCAGGTCAGCCAAAATGCACTTGCCCACCCTGAAGGAGAGCGTTTCCCTCACCTGTGCCACCTCTGCTGTGGCCATGTCCTTCTCAGTCCTTCTCGGCAGCGATGGGGATGCTCTGCTGGAGCCTATGGGAGGAGAAGGAGGTGCTGAGCTGTTCCCTGGGGGAAAAGTTGGGATAAACCCTGGACAAACCTGGGCAGTGCCCTTTGCGTGGACATCTGTGCAAGGCAAGAAGCAGCCTCCTTCGTTCCTGCAGCCTTTTTTTTCCCCTCGGGACACAAGAGGAGGCTCAGCCAGCCCTTGCCCAACAGAGCTCAGCCTCGTCGGACCTTTTCCACCTTCTCAGGACAGATCTGTTGCTCCCATCCCAGGGAAAAGCCTGGTCCTGGGAGTAGCTCCGGTCTCCCCATGCCCTCTTGTGGCACAACCCCATGCATGGAGACGGGGCAAGGGACTGGTGCTCCCTCTCTCTGCTTCTTGCGCTGGTCCCAGTAACGGGACTGGGGCTGGACTGGGAGGCAGGGCATCCCGTGTGGGTCTCTCCCCCCCCTCCCTATGCCCATCCCCTGGAGTCTCTGGCTTGGGATTTGGCGTGGACAGAGCCCCGGGGCAGAGAGCTGTTGCGTGCCCCGATGGGCCGGGGGATGCAGGCAGGGCTCTGCCTGCCCCCCATCAGCACCCACTGCCACAGCCCCTGCTCGGGGCACATCCAGGATCCCTGGAGAGCCCCCTTCTCCCCTCCCCCTTCAGCATCCAGCTGATCCCAGCCCTTTCCTGTGTCCTCCCATTCCCAACCGAGCTGCAACACAACCAGAGCCACCCGGGATGCTCCCAGCACCAGGGCTTGGTCCCACGGCATCCCTCGGGGATATCCATCCCCTGCCACCGGCCGAGGAGGGATGGAGCGGGGCGGGAGGAGCAGGGAGGCTGCCGAAATCAGCTCCGCTCCCTCCTTCGGCGGGGAGGCAGGGGTTAAATGCCCGTGCCTTAGGGAGGGCAGGGTTTAGGGATAATTACCCATCCTTGCGCCCTTTCCAAAGCAAATTAAATCATTGCTTCCCCTCCGCTCCCGGCTTTTTCCAGCCAGGGAGGGATTAAACCACCACCAAACCTCCTGCACCCACCGCAGAGAAAAGCATCCGTGGGGTTGCAAATCTCCTGGGCTTTCTCGGAGGCAGAAATCCAGGCTCCTCGCTCGTTCCTCTGCTGCATTCCTTTATCTTCTTGTTCGCAGAGTTTTGTTTTCCTTGGCTTTCGTGATCTCCTCCTCCAGCAACAAGGAGAGATAACTCGGTAAGTGCAAATTCCCCCTCCTTCCCACCTGCAAGCACACGACTCCCGAGCCTGGAGTTTTTAGGGGAAAAAAAAAAACCACCCTGTTTTTACCAGCCATGTGATGAAAACACTGTTTGGGCCACTTTTCCAAATAGAAAAAAACAAACCAACCAACACAACCCCAAATTTCTTGCTTCCACAGCTCCCATCCCTGATGCTGATGGGGCAACCAGCCTGGCGTCTCCCTCTCCCACCTGGGGGATGCCCCAGAAAGACACTTCCCCCCCATCACCTTCTCACGCTTCCCCACGGTTGCGATACCCAAAATATCCCTGCTGCTGCTGTCCCAATCCCCTGGCAGAGTTTCTAGCAAGGCTGGAGCTCTCCAAAACCGCTGGGTCAAAGGGAGGAGAGTGGGGGGCAACGCGAGTGATGGAGCAGGAGCATAGCGGGGTCCTGTGCACCCCCCTGCAGGTGCTGGGGAGGGTCGGGATGGGGGGAGAAGTCGGGGTTGGGTTACCCCTAGAGGGCTCTGGGTAAAAGCTGCTGCCAGCAGCCCTGTTCTTGGCGTCTCCTCTTTCCCGGATACCGACTTGGGCTTCCGGAGCAAAGCCGTGCCCCGCATCGCATCGCCTCCATTGTGCACTGCTGTCGGGAGGTTTGGTGGTCCTCGGGGTTCAAAGAGGGGGTCTGTGCATCCCTCCCCCCCACCTCCCAGCCCCTGCTCCTTGCAGCCTCAGCCTGGGAAAGGAGGACATTTCTCCGAGGGAAAGCCCTGCGGAGTCGGCTCTAGGCTCGGCCGACAGCGAGTCGTGAGCCGGGGACTCCAGGTAACAAGGGAGAGATCCTGAGCAGGGATGTGCTCAGGATCTGCAGCGGGTCCTGAGCTGCCTCGGGGTTGGAGCTCGCAGGATTGGGCCCTTGGGGATGTTCCCAGGAGCAGCAGCTCCTTTGGGGAGAGGGCAGTGGGTAAGTGGGATGGAGAGGGAGCCCTGGTCCCTGTGCGCAGCCAGGGCTCCCCAGGGATGAGGGCATGCAGCCCAGCTCCTGGGGCCCCATCACCCTGGGAGGGCTGATTCCCAATCAGATGGTGACTGGGAGAGCTGGGAGGAAGGCAGAGATTGTTGTGGGATGTGGTCTGTCAGGAAGATGGGGGGGAAAAAACAGGGACATTCCTGTCCCCAAGCTGCTCCATGGAGGCTCAGGCTTAGTCCTGGACAGAGGGACCGTCCGTATGCTACAATCCAGGCGGAAAAAAACCCAACATTTCTCAAGGCACCCCAGAAAAAGCATCAAAACCCGAGTAAGAAGCACTACGTGGGGGGAATTCCTGCATTTCAAGGGATTTCTCTTCCCCACAGAGGATTTGGAGGAGTCCTAAGTGAGGAACAGAGGGAGAAACCCTCGTTTTCCCGGCTGACCGTGCCTCTCCCCACCATGGAGCCGTGGGTGATGCTGGACCCGCGGCAGAAGGCCCTGTACCGGGACGTGATGCAGGAGAGCTACGAAACGCTGATGTCCCTTGGTAAGCAAACACGAAAAATCCTCTTTCATTCTAGAACATCCCCCCCTCCCCTTTTTTTCCTTACTCTTTTTTTTTTTTTTTTTTTTTTTTTTTCCCTGTCTCTGACAGGGAAGCAAAGGTCTCGCAAGTGGGATGGGAAGAGGGGAGGAGGAATCCAGGCAGGTTTCAAGGGGGATTTCCCCAAACCCCAGCCCTCTCCTTAATTTTTTTTTCAGTGAGAGAATGTTATTGATCTCTCTGCATTTATTTTTCTTTTTTTTTTTTAATTGGAAATATGGGCAATGGGGTGTCCTTAGCATCACCACCTTCCCAGTTCAAACTGGGATCAGGTCTCCCATCTCATCTCTCCCTCTTTTTTAGACTAATTTTTTTTAGGGGAATCTTGTTCCTGCTCCATTGATTCAAATGCCAATCTGTGCTCCAGTCAAGGCCACGTTCTCCCCTTTTTTCCTCCTTTTCCCATTATCCCCAGCAGCACAGGGGTTGGTGAGTGAAAAAGCGGCAGAGGAAGGAGTGGCGGAGGAGAGCTACGAGCTCGAAGCGTGCTCATCCCGCAGCCCGGAGAGGGAGAAGACCCTCGGCTCAAACAGGCGGAAAATGAAGCGCCCGGATAAAGCCGTGCCGCACGGCACTGCCAAGATGCTCAAAGCCACGGCGGTCCCCAAACTGGACTGTGCCAAACCCCTACGTGGGGCGGCCAGCAAGGGACCGGCAAGGGAGCGGCCGTTCGGCTGCGCCGACTGCGGCAAGAG
>NW_009617655.1:1364-1667 GCF_000690535.1 Cariama cristata | reverse complement strand
GGAACTTTTAGCCAGCGCCCCCACCTCCTCCAGCATCGCCGTACCCACACCAGCGACCGGCCGCACAAGTGCGGCGACTGCGGTAAGCGCTTTGCCGGAGCCACCGAGCTGGCGGCACACGGCCGGGGCCATGCCGCCGAGAAACCCCACAAGTGTGGTGACTGCGGCAAGGGCTTCGTTTGGGCATCTCACCTCGCCCGGCATCAGCGGGTGCACACCGGCGAGAAGCCTTACCGCTGTGCCGAGTGTGGCGAAGCCTTCAGCCAAGGCTCGCACCTCCCCACGCACCGTCGCAGCCACACC
>NW_009617655.1:349-1172 GCF_000690535.1 Cariama cristata | reverse complement strand
GAAGGGCTTGGTCGGGGCATCCCACCTGGAGCGGCATCGGCGGGTACATACAGGCGAACGTCCCTTTCCCTGCGGCAGCTGCGGCGAGCGCTTCGCCCAAAAAGCTCACCTCCTCCAGCACCGCAAAACCCACTCCCCCGACCGGCCCTACAAATGTGGCGACTGCGGCAAGCGTTTTGGCGAGGCTCCCCCCTTCCTCGCCCATCAGCAGGGCCACGCCGCTCAGAAGAGCTACACTTGCGGCGAATGCGGCAAAGGCTTCGCCTGGGCGTCCCACCTTGAGCGGCATCGCCGCGTCCACACCGGTGAGAAACCCTACGAGTGCCCCGAGTGTGGCGAAGCCTTCAGCCAGAGCTCTCACCTCACCAAACACCGCCGTAGCCACCTCCCCAAGGCCGCTTTCCCCCTCGCTCCCCAACCGCTGCCCCTTTCCAGGACCCACTTGGTGGGGGAGAAACCCCACGGTGCCGTGAAGCCACCCGGAGCCTGCAGCGGTGAGGAGCCCTGAAGGACCGAGACCCCCGCCTGGGTGGGGAGGGAGGACCGTGCCCAAGGGAAAAATACGGCTTGGGGACAAGTTAGAGGACACCAAGTGACATTTATGGGACGGTGGGTGACAGGGCTGCTCCAGCAAGGCATCGGGTTGGGATTTATCCTTCCTGATGTCTCCCAGCAGCGATGGGTGAACGGTGCCTGCATCCTGCTGCAAAGCAGACCCTGGAAAAACGGATATTTTGGGGGAGAGGGTGCCTCTTCCTGAGGGAAACGGTGCTTTTCTCCACTGGGAAAGGATGGGGGTAACCTGGGGCTGCTTCTTGTGCCA
>NW_009617655.1:0-237 GCF_000690535.1 Cariama cristata | reverse complement strand
CGGCATGGGGCGAGGAATAAAAGGGGAGCCCCGTACCTCGCAGCCGCCTGTGTCTGGTTCTCCTTCCACACCGACCCCGGGCTCCGTCGCTTTTCCCTGCACCTGGTAGGAAACACCGCGAGCATCTTCTCCCTCTCCAAAGACAAAAATACGCCAAGACACGCGAAGGAGTTTTTCTTTTTTTGCTGATCTGCCTTCTACTTTATTATTACCCGCTAACCCCAGCCAAGGAAACCC
>NW_009617654.1:0-2318 GCF_000690535.1 Cariama cristata | reverse complement strand
CGCTGCCGGGGTGCGTGTGGCCGTGTGGGTGATGGCAGCGGCGCGGGCGGGAGCACCGCGATTTACCGCAGGGACTGGGGTTCGCTCTGCCTGCGGTGTTGCACTGAGCATCGAACATCTCTGCAGTGACGTGTTTAGAAAGTCTACAGTTAAATATGTACAGTTAGGAACAAACTTTAATAGAAACATTCATAAAAATCTCTCAAAACGTCTTCAGTTTTTAATGAAGAAAACTGTAGTAGTTGTGATTTTCAACTGTGCTTCTCACTATAAATAAAGGAATGGGATGCTTTTTCTGATTGAGATTGTACCAGTTTTTTCCAAATTCGCTAGCTTTTTCTTGTTTGAAACACTATGGGATTTGTATTTATTTTGTGGTTTTAAACCAAACCTTCCATGTAGCACTCGGTATACAAGCATAAACAGGATGCATTTAGACAAAGGTAACTGTGGCAAAAGAGAGTAATTAACAACACTGGCAGTGCTTAGAACCGTGAGAAATGCCCAACTGGGTTAGACCCGTGCTCCATCTACCACGAGTTCTGTCTCCAGCATGGACAGCAGGCGCTGCCTGGAGCGACCAGGTGAGCCCAGCCACCCTCCATGGTCTGTTCACCTCAAACCTCCACGCTGTCCAGAACCAGAGACATTACCGGGGACTTCCAGATCTCACTTTCCTTCCGGTATCTGTTTGCGTCCTATTGACCATGCGTTTGTGTCATCCCTTTTCAAACTTGCGGATGCAGTCTGCCTCTGTGATCTGTGGAAGTAATGAGACAATATTGGTTAACTCCTTAGCAAACCATGACCTTGCAGTCTCTAAACAGCTGTACACCTCAACATAAAGCAACCTTTAAAGAGGATGGTACAGGAGGACACTTGAAAGCATTACACAGAGTGCCACCAAAGGCACCTGAGTGGAGATATGTGTGTTTGATACTGTCAAGAACATATAATAATGGCTGGCATCAGTGGCTGAGCAAAGGCAAGGAGCTGAAACGGCTCCAGCAAATGGCAGATCGCGGGTAGCGTAAGGCTGTAACCAGGAGGCACAGCAGAGCACAGAGAGCCATTTTCCAGCAGTCATCTCATGCTGGAATTACTTGACTCAGCCTGAAAAAAAAGTAGGAAAAAATAACCCAGAAAAGCCGCTTTCTGCTGATTTGATGAGGTGAATGGGATCACCGTGGGGTGACGTGCATACCAGACCTGGTGCAGGGGAGCACCATCCTGTTTGTTTCAGTGCCAGGTAGCCATTAGAACCGCTCATCTCTTCCGTGGAACTTTTCCTTCAGTGGACAAATGCAAACTGATCTGTGAAATATTCAAACTAATAGTAATAAAAAAGATCTTTGGAGTAGCATTCTTAATAAAGCTGGATGACACTAAAACCACATTTGCTCAGACCAGAAAATTGTACGGTAATCAAGATGGAAGATAATTAGAATTTGAATTAACATGCTAATTGCTTGGAGGGACAGTAAAAGCATAGTTATGTTAACCAGAAGTAATACACAAGAGTTAAATGTAACCCTTGTGAGGCACAGTTAAGGGTTCCAAACCAGATAGATGACATCCAAGTTACTGTCCTGAGTGAAGGTATGATGATGGTGATGTCAACCGTGATTGAGAGGAGAGGCAAGCAGAAGCCAAGAAAGATTAAGAGCTCTGTTTTCGCCACGCT
This sequence comes from Cariama cristata, assembly GCF_000690535.1. Lineage (NCBI taxonomy): Eukaryota > Metazoa > Chordata > Aves > Cariamiformes > Cariamidae > Cariama > Cariama cristata. The sequence goes on along the minus strand of NW_009617654.1, from coordinate 634 downwards.
GAGTTGGAGTTGTCAGCCATACATCCATGAAATGTCAGAGACGAGGATGAGGTTTTAGTTTGAACATGACTTCTTTCAACTGAAACTGTCCATCACAGATAAAGTACATACAACGAATTAAATATCATTTTAATTGCTAGTGTGGCTCTTCATCACTGTGCTACAGGTGGTGTTCCCTTCCTTGAGAGGTGTCTGTAGCGATAGTTTTGTTACACACTACTCAAAACTTGACGAAAATTGATCAAAATTAAAGTAACTTCCCCCATATATTTGCATGGGGTGGGTGTTCTACATAAGAACAATTTGGGGGAGGGAGCGGCAACGATCTAAAAATAACCTCTTTATAGAATAAGTCTTAGTTATTCTCATCGTAATTTGTTTTTCTCTTCACATTTCTGGCAGTGGACGCATCCACACAAAAAGATGCATGTGAAATAAAAACCTGGCTCCCAAAGCGGCACCCCTCAAAGCACAGCTTGCTGAGCCGGAAAATCCTCTCCTGAGGCTCTTGCCTCGTGACAGGGCTTCCCGCGAAGAATACGCGCAGGGCACGGCCACGCACACGACGACGAACAGATCACCTCCGACCGGGCCCGCGCCCGGTCTCCACCCCACGGCCGAAGCTCCCGGCCCC
>NW_009617653.1:19504-19927 GCF_000690535.1 Cariama cristata | reverse complement strand
AAAAAAAAAACACAAAACCAAAACCAAACTACCAAAAAACCCCCAACTCCTCCCTAAAACCACAAAATAAACCCTCACAAAAACCAACTTGTGGAGAAGCTGTAGAGCTTGATAATTTCAAGCGTTGAGTTGGTTGTGTCTTCCATACTAGAAATGCATGCATCAGTATTATTTTTGTATTCCATTGAAAAGTGATAATTTCACAGACGTAAGCCTGTGACTGTCAGCTCTGGTTTTAAAACCTTTAAAGCCATATCTAGCATATCCAACTAAAAGTCAGCATAAAACTACATTTTTTGCTTTCAGGATGATTTCAAAGCACACATCAGCTTCAGCTGCCCCCTGCCCCCTACTAGTGTATTACACAGTCTCAGATGAAAAAAAGGAAAACTCTGTATTGTTGGACAGTTCTGAATAGGGAAA
>NW_009617653.1:0-19488 GCF_000690535.1 Cariama cristata | reverse complement strand
CCTAATTATGTGGAATTAGTTTTGTACCTGCTTCCAAAAAGTTTAATAGAGATTTGAGGAAAGAAAATGAAAAAATCCTATTGAAAATAAACCCGTAAGTGCTTACGGGTGTGGAAATTCTGTTTAACATCTTTCACATAAAGGGAGGAAGAGCCTCAAATGTGATGAAGGCATGCTGCTCAACAGAGGGATGTGATAAACCCCATCTGTTGCTTGTGCTTACTTTATATGTCATCTAGCTCTCGTGTATCTGACACCAGTCTGAGTTAATTCTACTCGCTAGTCTGATAGAAAGCTTCATATACCCACCCGAAACCCAATTTGTTTGGTAGTGGAATTATCTTACTCTGTGAGGAGGCTGGTGCTAGAGGTGGCACGGGAGGTGGGGAGGTAGAAGTGGTCTTGTTCCTCTTGGCAGCTGTACGGATTGAAATTTGTTCAACTGTATCATCTGCCCTCACCCTTATAGGAACCAAAGCAAGACATTTGTCAATTAGGCACTTTCTAAGTTAGATTTTAATGTAAACTTTTAAACTTTTTTAAGAATGTGTTGTTTTTAGAGTACGCATTCTGATAAAAGGGAGATGTCTTGGAATGTGTGTCTCGCCGTCTTCTGAGTGCGAACAGGGTGACAGTCAATTCTGTCAGCAGAAGTGGCGCATCCAGGAAAGAAAAGATGATATCCAGAAGGAAAACCTGTAGCAGGCTTCCACCACTCATTAGATAAAAATGTGTGAGCTGTTAATTAGAAAACTAAGTCAAGAATATTGTAAGGAGAGGGGAAGGGTGAGAGGAACAGATCTCTTTCTATATATATGTCTAGATTTAGTGAAATTTGGAAATGAACATTTTTTAAAATTTGGATATGGAGTATACTTTCTTCATTCTTCATATTAACCAGTTGAATGTTGTGGTTTTATGTTGTTTCGTGGATTTTACATGTTTGCTTCTTTGATATTAGAATAGTGTACCTCCTGAAGGCTGTTCTTGAGGATTTTGATTGCAGGAAGTAAACTTTATGGACAAATTCAGATATCTCAATTTTCTTTTTTTCTTTTTTTTTGTAGGAACTCAGAAGCTTGAGAGTGTTGTGCTTAGTAAAATGAACTTTGAATCTTTTGTGAGAGATCTGCTTCTGGTTCGTCATTACAGAGTTGAAGTTTACAAGAACAAAGCAGGGAGTAAATCTATCAAAGAAAATGACTGGTATTTAGCATACAAGGTACAATTTTCTATCTTTCTTCATAATTGTGAGATGAAAAAAAAAAACCCATAATTCTTCCTGAGTCCCCCAGCTTGGAGTTTTGAGACTTTCAGGGACTGACATTGATGGTATGCTGGCAAATCGTGCGGTCTGTTATATATCCATGTATTTTCTACCACTCTAAGTCTGGAAGAGCTTGTTGTCCATCTTTGCCATAGGTTGGGAAATAAAGGAAGCCTGAAGTAGTTCACTTGGTGTAGATGATACATAAAATTTTAATGGTTAAAAAAATAGAACAGCTGTTTGTTTTGCATTATTGCACTGTTCAGTACTTAGTTTTATCAGTTGTTGTCCTTTTTAAAGAAAAAAAGTATGTGTGTATAAACACACTCTTTATTTATTTTCTAAATAGGGTTCTCCAGGAAATCTTGCCCAATTTGAGGAAGTTCTCTTTGCCAACAATGATATGTCAACAGCCATTGGGGTTGTGGGGGTTAAGCTGTCTACTGCTGATGGACAAAGAGTAGTAGGAGTGGGCTATGTCGACACTACACTGAGAAAATTGAGTGTCTGTGAATTTCCGGATAATGATCAGTTCTCAAACCTTGAAGCTCTACTGGTTCAACTAGGACCGAAGGAGTGTGTGCTACCAGGAGGAGAGACTGCAGGAGAGATGGGAAAACTACGACAAGTAAGGGAACTGTTGTGGCTTACAGTTAGACTTCATCTAAAAAGCTATATTCTGCCTTACAAGCTACGCTCCATGATTTATGGAAATATGAAGGAGCAATATGTTAACTCGAAGTTTTGATTTACGCATCCAAAATGTGTTATTTCTCTGTTGACTTGTTTGCATTTTAATCAGCAAAAGTTGTTCTAAGGGTAAAATCTTGTCTGTCATGCTTCTCTCTGCAACCTAGCAGTAAATAAATACCTCTTCAGGGTTTGCTTCTATGTGAATGGGTGTCTATCCCCTGAATATTGAAAGTAATTGATAACTGTGTGTGTTTATGGACAACAGGTCGTTCAGAGGGGAGGAATCCTGATTACAGACAGGAAGAAGGCAGATTTCACAACAAAAGATATTGTTCAGGATCTCAATCGGTTGTTAAAATCAAAAAAAGAAGAACAAATGAATAGCGCAGCACTGCCAGAGATGGAAAAGCAGGTAAGCACAGAGCAATGTTTAATGTGCTGCTGTTATTTTAGAAGCAGAGTGGTTTGTGCACCTGTTGTGAGCTGGTCTTCTCTGTCCTCACTGGTCCTGGTTTATGCTGGATTCCCATACTTCTGGGAAAGTATATTGTACAACCCATGATATATTAAGCTAAGTTCTTGTTGAAGTGTTTAGCAGTTCTGCTCAGCTTGAGTCTGTGTCAAAGTTGGATTCCAGGGGTCCTGGAAAAAAAAATGAGGAAACCCTTCACTTATCTCTTTAAAGGAGTAGACTCTGGTAAGCGAACAGTCTGTGCACAAGAGGTGCTGCCTATTCATAATCTGTCTAGCCTAAGGACTGAAATACAATACTTTGATTATTTTGCATGACAGGAAAATTGGTATTTGAAAACACAGTCATGTTTATGATAGTATTTTTGTGCTTTATATCATCTTGTGGCTCAAGCATATGATTTAGTACCTGCATGTGAACTGAGCATGTTTGTTCTTAGCTGCAAACAAGAGGTAATTTGCTTGAGATAAACATGTTTTAAAGTGTCCTTTGCTGCTGATGCTCACTGCAGGTGTAAGGTATGGAGTTATTCTCCCTTAATGTGTGATTTCATAACAGGTTAAAATTGTTTGAAGTGTGTTGCAGCTGAACAAGTCGGTCATGCTGCTGCCTCTCTTTTGTGCTGGCACTAGCGTTTGTAACGCCGTGCAGTGAGTCAGATCAGATCATTGTTCTGACTGAAAACTCACCCTGAAACCATGTCCTGAGATGATCCATGATATCTCATTTATCTGCAATAACTTGTTTGTGTTCCTGAGCCAGAAACATCCTCATAACAACTTTGGAAAGCTGGCGAGGCATGCACTTCACATTTTGTTTATCAGATTATGCAAATGTCTAGTTCGTTGTTCTTGCACCTGCCTAGAAAGATGCTGCCGTGCCATAGAACATCCCTATGAAAATGAAGTCTTGTCAAACAGGCTGAGTCTCTCATAGCCTTACTGGTGTTGGCATGGCTGAAAGTCTTCCCTGATGGTAATTTTTTAGGGACATTTAACAAATACTTTCTGATTCAGGAGTGTTTCTAACTAGAATATGGTGTGTTTTGTTTTGAACATCAGGTTGCTGTTTCATCTTTGTCGGCCATTATCAAGTTTTTAGAGTTGCTGTCAGATGAGTCTAATTTTGGACAATTTGAACTGACTACTTTTGATCTTAGTCAATATATGGTTCTAGATAATGCAGCTGTGCAAGCCCTCAACCTTTTTCAGGTAAGAAGTGCACACCTGAATTGGTAACTGTTTTGCAATGTACTTATTTAGCTGCTTTATAAGTAGCCTGACTGCCCGATCACAACTCCCTAGATCCCGATTAATGGCAACTTCTACACTTTAACTTTGTTTTCAGCTCCTCCTGTACGATGTGTGTTTTAAACAGTCACTGTTACCACCTTTTTGGGTTTTGTGTGGTGGTGGTTTTTTTTTGTTAGCTTACTTTGAATGTAGAGGAGAAGATCATCAAGGAGGTAGGAGGCGGCCACAAGCAAGTATCTGTGTAGAATGGAGATATGAGAAGAACCGTAGAAATCCCTCATGGTTGTAGCTGCTGAGGAGTCTGGCTAAGCAGTGGGGGGAATGCTTTGTCTTCCCTTCGTTTTCCTCAGAGCAGTTCACGTCTCCAGTGGCAGGAGCAGGCTTGGGATGTGGGAGGGGAGGAGAGTTCAGATGTTGTTTGGTATGATAGGGAGCTCCAAAGGACAGCTGCTCTGTACAGTAGTGCTGTTTTGGGGAAAGAGAATAGAAGCTTGGATTAGATAGTGTGAGGGGAATAGGACGCATGTGGCGGGAGCACTGCTGGTGGAGATGGAAGGGGAGGACCGGCTGCGGCAGGGCCATGAACAGGGCAGTACTTAAGAACATTCTGAAAGCACTGTGGCATGCTAAGTAGCCAGTGTCAATTTTACTTTTTACACGCATTTTCTACAAATCCAAGCAGATCATGAGTCTCCTCCATACCTCCCACCACATCTGTTTTTTTTTTTTTTTTCTGCTTTGCCCCTTTCTATAATTGTAGGAAAATGTGGACTCAAAGTGATGTACTGTATTAGCTTTTCTCTTTTGTTTTCATGTTACTAAATCTTGCTTAGTGATCTTTGCTTGGAGCTAATCCATTTGAGTTTCAGACTTATAGAAATAAATCACAAATATGGTCCCCTGTTTGCCTTAGAGGGATTTCTGGAGGAAAAAAGAGCATATATTCAGCATCTGAGCTGGTTAACCCTGGAGACAGATGTTCTGAATTTTTTTTTTCTTTATTTCCTGATCCTGTGACACTGTCTAGGGAATGAAGTAAAAATTATATCTCTTCTCAAGCTTTATGGAGGTGCTCTAGGATGTTCAACACTGTCTTAGCTACATCCCTTCATAAGTCCTTGCAGGTTTTATGTGTTTTGTGATAGGAAATACACTGCCATGTCTGTCTTTAGGGACTGCTGTGAGCTTTGGGACAAGGGTTTGCCATGTAGCAGGAAGCTGTGTTATTGCCTGTGTGGCAGGCTGTTCGTGGTAAGGTTTTTGAGCAGGCCCTAAAGCAAACGCAAAGTATTTTGTAATTTGAGTTGCTCTGTGAGGGATGTAGGTAAAGTTCTTATGGTGCAGCAGATGCAGTTGATTGTATGAAGCTGTAGGCTTCCAACTAGGATGTGCTGAAGTAGGTTATTCGTGTATAGTATATGTACTCTGTGACACCTTCTTGGATTCAGAAGTTTTTCATATGTAATACTGTCCAGAACGCTGAAAAAAGGCACATCCACTTTAGATATTAGATTTTCCAGGGGTTAAATGTGTCAGTATACCTTCTCACTGCATTCTTTTCCTGTTATGGTGATGCTAGTTCTACATCCTAGTTGTTCACAGGCATCCAGACCTGCTCCTGGTTGAATATTTGCCTGCTGTTTTAATTGTTCTTGGGTAGAGAGGGTTGAGATTTTAATTTCAAAATTAAGAATTGAAACAAGCTTGTTTGCTGTTTTTCAATGTTAAATGAAATTTTTGCTTCCTAACTGTGCAAAAACAAAACCCTAAGAAAAATGCCCAAAAGGCTGTCTTGAGTCCAGTTAATATTAAACCTAAATTATAGTGAACTATAATCTGAACAGAGGAAGCATAATGTTGTTTATAGTACTCCAAAGATGATCTGGGGAAGCTTGAGAGAATTTAGATAACTGTGTTCATTCCCATTGTCTCACTCTGTTGTTGTCTGTGCCCCCGACATCCCCCAAAGATCTGCATCCAAAACCCTTGAGTTCAAGTTCTGTCTCTTGCTGCTTTTTTTTTTGATGGACAGGACCCCTATTTTTTGACCTTACAAAGGGCAAACTAGCAAATATTGAGGTAATTTTTCGCCTTTCCTTTTGAGAGGGCAAACTGCCTAGTGACTAGGTACATTTCTGACTTTCCTGTTCAGTCGGGTTTAGTTTCAAAATAGACAAACCTATTTCTTGCTTGCCATGTTCCACGGACCAGAGTGTACGTGCTTTAATACCGTGCTGTTTCATTTGCCTTTTTTGATCAGTGCAAAGTTGAATACAGAAAAAAAACACCGATCAACTTTGCTACCAAAGTTGAGTAGTTGAGTGCCATTCAGCGATGTCAATAAACTTCACTAATTCTTTTTTTTTTTTTTCTCCTTTCCAGAGTTCTGTGGAAAATGCTAATACTGCACAGTCTCTGGCTGGTTTGCTAAATAAATGCAGGACCCCTCAAGGACAAAGACTAGTTAATCAGTGGATCAAACAACCACTTATGGACAGGAACAGAATTGAAGAAAGGTAACAGTATTATGTGTTTGATAGGCTTACACAAGTTAGTAAGTATTTTACGGAAGGCTCTTTCTTTTTAAGCACAAAATACTACAATCAAGAAATGATGGTGGTTGGAGGTTTTTGTGTGCTCTCCTGTAATATGCTGTAATTAAACAGAACACAAAATATTTTTCCCTGAGATGCAGATTGACAGGTTACTGTTAGATTAAATGTTTTTTACAATTATGACATTTTAAAGAGGAGGTATGATATGTTTAGATAGTCAAATGATTCATGCTACAGGCTAAGGCAGTGTAGCAGCCACTTCCTTATTACTGTTCATACTGCAAATAATAATATTTGATGTCACTTCCAGTTTACCAATTAAAAGAAAAAAAAAAAAATCAACAAAACACCCAAACAGTTAAGCAGTAGCGACCTCTTCCTATTTCCAGAAAAAAACTGCTTTTGGTTCCAGTGGGTCACTCTTACCATATCTTGCCTAGGCATTGTGTCCCGAATATGAGTGGTCTTTTTCTTCCTTGCTCTTTCATGCTGCTGCCTGTCACCAGTCATCTGCCCTACCAGTAGATAGCAGTAGCAGTCAATACGAAGCCTTAGAGAATCTGGGAAATCTCTGCTGGGAATGTACAGATAATTCTCAGTCGTTCAGAAAGGAAAACTGCAAATGCCTTATTCCTGCTGTGTGTGTTTCTCTCTTATGTTCACCGTGCAAACAAAAGTTACACTTTTTTAAACTCATGCTAAATATATCTATATTCTTATAACGTAAACCCAAACTTCATGCAACTCAAGTGATCAGCAGGAGAATGCGTTGCGAAATGTATATTAATGTGCATCTTGACTACTCGGAAGAGGCCAGAAAACTGAATTTAACTTTGATGCCTACCTTCTTTAAAGCTCATATTTCAGATGAGGCATTACACATTACAGTTATGTGTCTATATGCTGTTCGGCTAAGTCACTACTACCAAAAAAGAAATTTTGGCTTGGGCATGCTGATATTTAAAGAAATTATGCAAAGAGTAGTTTTGTCTTGAGATTTCTGGAGACTTGAGTTACTCTGCTTCTCTTCAACAGGTTTTTTGACTTTTCCTAATCATTTGCAGAATGGTGCATAGTAACTTGATCAGAGTCCTCTTAGAAATGTTATTGATGTAACACTGAGATATTTGTCCCCACTTTTATTGAATGCTATATCTTACTCTTGCACATGTTACAAGAGCTTTCATCGTTAGTTCTTGATTACATACCCAGGATCTTCTACTTCTGTCAGTTTTGGATCCTAAGATCTGAGCCAACTTTAATTTTACAGTTATGTTCATTTTAAGAGTTTGAAAGTTAATACTCCCATTGTAGTTTTCTTATGTCGAAGTAAACGCTGGGAATTTTAACTTTGTTGTCAGACTTTTTTGTTCAGTACTGTGCATCAGAAGTCCTTCAAGTTTGGAAGAGAGATGGGGGTTTTCTTTATAAAACTGGCGTTAAATATATGGCAGAAAATGTAACTTGACCTGTTTTGTAGAGTCATAATCATCTCCACGTTTTGTGTTGTGATTCCGTATGGCTAATGTTGACTGCATTTAGGAAAAGCTATATTTAAAGGAGGAGGGGAGTAATTAAATGGAATTAAGCTCTTAGTGAATCTTGTAGGGGTTGGTATATCCAAGCGTTACGAGATTGAAAGAGGTCCGTTGATAACCACCTGTGTCTTGCACATCCACAGGATCATCAGGGCTGCAATTTGTTTAAAGTAGTTTGTTTGAATCTGTACTTACAGACACTGAAATACTACGGGCATACTTTTTCAGTTTCTTCTGCAGCATAGCTAAGGTTATTGGAATGCATCTTGCTTTCGAGTACTACTTTGATGAATTTAACTCTTTGGGATAAAAGCAATGTATTTTACTTGTAAGCTGTTGGTGTGCCGTCCTCCCAATCTTAATGCTTTTCAAAGTGTGTAGCACTGTTCTTTTTTTAGTTGGAAGGAACAAGCATGATAAGAGAAGTTGTTAGTGGGACTGATGAGATGTATTGACAGATCTTTTGAAAGGTATGTAGTCACCGAGTTGTTTTCTATATGCTTTACAGTATATTGTGGCTGTTTTAAGAATTGCAAACTATAATTTAGAACATATAGGTGGTTTGGGAAGGAAATATCTGGACTGCTGTTCCTTTACATCCTCTTTGTTGTCAACGGGAGTTACTGATTATTTCTTAGCTTGAAGTGTGCCATATTCAAAGGCCCCATTTCACACTAATCAGTGCAAAACTCTTATCAAACTAGGCTGAACTACCTAAGTTGGACTGATGTTAGGTGACAATTTTTGAAGTGAGCCTGTTGTTTTGCTTATACAGGAGGTATTTTGACTTAACTTTTATTCCAGTAGTGTAGAATTGGATGTCTGAAAGATTATTTGGAAAGTTAGACTCTTGTAACCCTCTGCGAAGACCTGTAGGTGGTGCAGATCATCTTCTGGAGCCAAACAGATCGACTTCTTTCAGTAGTTTGTAACCTGCAATGTGTTGTTAACATTTATGGATAAATAGAACACAGTGTTACGTCACCAGTCCATATTAACCATTGATACAGTAACAACACAAATTAATATATGTAGTGCATGTGCTTCAGATAAAATAATGTTTGTCTACTGGAACAGCTCCTAATGAGAACTAAGAAAACAGGAGTTTCTGATACTTGTCTGTCTTGAAAGACTTGGGATTCTGCCTATGTCCGGCTGGTTTTCCATGCTTAAAAAAATAATTATCATTTATAAGCGTACAAGATACAGCCCTGCTTCCCGCATGTGGTGTGTTCAAAAGGCGAGTACATGAAGTTCTTGCTCCTTGCCTTATAGTCAGCATATTTCTGAAATTAAAATGTAGTTGCAGAGACGGGAAGTGCAACTACATATATTAATTGCATAACACAATTGACTGTAATACAGCAAGCAGCTTCAGTATGTAATGTTTATTCTTCATATACCAAAAAGTCTGAGAAATGTGGCACAATATAAAATAGTGCTTGTTTGTCATGCCTCAAGAAGAGACCTTGTGCTGAATATATTTAATTACTCTCTGTTTTTGGAGGGAAACTCTATCTGACATTTATGCACTGCACAAATAGAAGATTCCAGCTCACATTTTCAGTTGTCTATACATACTGTGGCTGAACCTCTTGTACATCTATGTCCCATAATAGAAGAGATGCAGAGGTCTCAGAGGAGTTAAAGGCTGTACTGAAACATCACTTGTTCTGATTCAAGCCTGTTTTGAGCTTTTCTCCTGTGTTCTTAAATATCATACTGCATGGGCCCCACTTTGTAGAAATGAGTCCTATCTCTAGCAAAGTCAGAAAGTAATAGATCCAGGAAGCTTGAGGTGAATAAATGACTAGCAGGATAAAATTTCCAAGTTTGTAGAACATTCTCATGAATCAGTCTTGAATGACAAATGAAGTAGCAGCTTGTTTAAAAACAAAAAAACCCCCAACTTGTTGCTAGCTAGTGTAGGCATGCATGAATGCCTTTACAGTGCTTTATTTAGCAATATCTTAACTAACATACACTTTTTCTAGCAGATAAATGGAGGGACCAAGTGAGGTGATGCATATGGGGGATAGCTTGGGAGCCATGTGACTGAGGGCTCATCTCGGGTGCAGAGGAATACACAGGTTGGTGAGCAAAGGCCAGGTGAAAGGAGAAGTCTCTGCATTGCAGGGCTGTGATCTCTCTCGGGTCACAGAAATGTGGTGATGCAACCAGAGTGCTGTAGTGCATGCTCTTTACGAAGGCCAAGTAGGGAAGATGGAGGGGTTGTGTTTCTGCAAAGGTATGGCTTGGATGCGCGGAGCTCTGCTGCAGTGGGGCAGGGGGCCTGTGACGAGCTCATGGGTCAGGGTTAGAGAGGGGACAGTGAGGTGGGGGGCACGACAGTGAGCACCTGCCCCAGCGATTTGAGGAAGCGGACAAAAAGCCACCTTGAGACAGGAAGAAACATCATCCTAGGCCCTGGCTCTCTTGGAGGGCTTGAACCACCCCAGCACCTGCTGGAGTGAAGCAGGGTACTTCCATCTTTGCACACGCTGGCAGATGAGTCGGTCAGCAGTGTGCCCTTGCAGCAGCCAAGGGTGACCATGCTCTGGGCTCCAGTAGTCAAAAGCAGGTTGAGCAACGTGGTTGTTCAGATCTGCTTGGTAGCTGTGAGGCTGCATCTAGAGTACCGTCTCCAGCGTGGGAGATGGACAAACAGGAGCTGGCCTGGTGCAAAAGCCGCTGAGCAGGATTGTGGGCTGCAGCCTGTGATGTATGAGGAGAGGCTGAGGGAGCTGGGTTGGTAGGCTGGAGAAGAGAAGACTAAGGGGCAGACCTAACTGCTGGTTTCAGCTGCCTGGTGGGTGGGAGTCACAGAGAAGGTGAAGCCAGGTGCTTCTTGCAAGGGGACAGTAAAAGCACAAGAGAAGATGACACACCAACTTCACCAAAGGACCCTCCAACTGGAAATAAAGACAAAAAATCTTCACCATGAGGATGGTCAGACTCTGGAATGCATGCTCAGAGAGGTGGAGGGATCTCTGTTCTTGTTCAGTGTTCAACTGAAATCAGCCTTGTTTTCAGCAAGGGCTGGAACTGGAGGGCTTGAATTCTCTTCCAATGTAAATTGTTCTGCGTTAGGTTTTCACTACTTTTGTTTTCTTTTCTAACCTGCAGCTGTCCCTGCAAAGCATTGCAGATAGGCTTTGTTGCTTCTGTCGTTGTTAGCAGCTCTGGAAAGACCTTCAGTACTTTTCAGAGTGCAAGTCAGTACTTCTTCACAGCAACAGACTGATTTCAGGCAGTTAAATTAGTAGGTGGTGGCTTGTGCCCTTAGTAAGGGAGGGGAGAATGTGACCAACTTGGAGGTTTGTCTAAATGGCTTAATTAAAATGCACTTTAAATGCTGGGAGTGCCTCTAATGCCTCTAAGGAAGCTTCTGAAATACAGGTTAAATCTGAAGTGGTTGGAGGACAGAAATGTGATTTGTTATTGTCATGCAGATCATGATGCAGTAAATATTTTGCATGAAAGAAGTTGTCATTCCAGTGACATGAAAATGGTGTTGGCTTCCCAGTAAGCCTCTAGAAATGTTAGAAAGATGTCACCTTTGTCATTCCAAAAGTTATCATCTCTAAGTCCCCTAGAGAAATGTTTGGAGCTTGAAGCCCTCAACACTGCTTCTTAACCCTCTTCCCTCCCTTCACCTATGCTTACTATTTTCAAAGCTACTAGATCACCTGTATTTTCATTTGGGTTTGCTTGTAAAATGGAGGTTGAGAGTGAGTGCTGTCTAGAAACATTAAACAAAAGCTCTACTAGTCAAGCACATGTTAGACAGGCCGCGTCTCTAGGAAGGAATTTCCATCAAAATCCCAGGTGCTTGAAATGTATTAAAAAACTTAGATTCTTGTGTTGCAAGAAACTTACTTTTAGTTTTCTTTTTGAGGAGGGAACGGGGGATGTAAATAAGAGCTGAAAAAAGACTCCTTTTGTGACATGTTTGGGTGTTCAAAAGACGGTGTTGCTGTTTGAGCTGGAGAAGTGCCAAAAGCTGCATGTTGTCCAAAATAATTTTGTCTTCTAGGTCAAGGATCAGTAATCAGCGTTGCAAATCTGTAAATTATAGGTGGCATTCAGTGGTGCAGCACTGGAGCAGGTAGTCATAGTATCTCCTAGCTGATACTTCCAGCTCGCTCACTTCATCCTGACAAGTCCGTACTTGGTGCAAAATAAATAGAAGGATTGAGCTTTTAGTCAGTTTCTTCTGCATCTGAATTTTGAGACCAAATTAAACTAAAATTTGGTTGAAATGTCAAATTGGTTTTCAGATTTTTAATCAAGTTGCTGTTTATTTAGGGAGATGTGAATCTGTAGCTGCCATACTGTTCTTTTGCTCTCAGCCTGCCAAAAGGAGGTGGATGGTAATTACAGCAGTAGTTAAATTTTACTTAGAATCTGTCTTTAATTATTCTTTTTTTTTTTTTTTTTTTTAAATCACAGCCATAAGTTAATGAAGTTTTCAGTTAAAGAGTGTGACCATATGAAAACTTTTACTATGTATGTGTCCAAAGCTCTCTGTTTTGTCACAGTATCCTTGGTGGTCACAATTTGAACATTGTATACAGGAGTATGGTATATTCTCCATGAAAGAACAGCGAACATATTATTGTTTCTGCTCTGTTTAGTTTATATCCACAAACATTAGAAAGGTGGCATGTCAGGAAACTGCAATGGAAGCTCTTGGCAAGAAAATTTTGTCGTGACTTGTAATTTAGTTTCATTCATTGTGTCTAAGTGTTGTAAAAGTCTTTAATGTTTTGTTTACGTACAGTTTTGAGTTTCTCCTCTGTAGAGAATAAATGCAAATGAAGAAATACTTGTTTTTAACAGCAAAGAAATAGAACTTGTTCAGTATGTTCTTAGTCTGCACAAATTTAAGAAAATGCACAAGTTAGCAATTTAAAAGAGTATTAGTGTTGATGGAGTAGTGTAATACACTTAACCTCTTAATTTTACTAATGTATGGAAACTTGTAAGGAATAAAACACTTAGAGAAAAATAATAATGGAAATACCTTTTCTCAACTGTCTCTAGTCTTTGAAGACCATGCAGTAATACTGTTTTATCACTGGATCCCAAAATGCCGTATTTAATTAAAAAGAAAGACTGGCTCAAAACCTCCATAGTGCAAGGCGTTAAGCTGAGAAGCAGCCAGAGCTGCTTTCCATCTTTGGTTTCTCTGGAAGATTTTGGGTGGGGCAGTTTCGCTATATGGACTTTACGAACTTGCTCATGACTGTATAGTACCTGATGAGTTCTTGCTCTGTCGTCTTCATTGTTCTTTGCTATCATAGAGGAAATGGAGGTTTATTAGTAATTCTTAAAAGATGGACATTTGTCTTCCAGAAACCTAAATACTATGTTGATGGAATAGCAATGCTCAAAAAAAGTATTGTGAAACTGGTTGTTCTTGTCTGTCTTCAAATTAGGATATTTTTGCCTTCATGTCCTTGACACTTGCTCATGCTAGCTGTTCTGTATGTAGGATTTCCTTGGTCTCCAGTGGTCAGAATTCAACCTGTGGCACTGAGTTGTTTCATAATTGGCTGATGCTGTCTGTAATGACTTTAAATCAAAAGGTGTAGTCATGCTTCCATGACCGTGGATTGTCACCAGTTCCCTTGTTATTGGCACTGGCACTAGTGTTCATGTAGCTACTTGGTTCATCTTTTGATGGGGAGTATAACACACTAAAACAATCAAGGGTGTAATGTCGTATAGCATCTAATCCAGAAAAAGTAGGCGGTTGCTGAAAGGGGCAATCCCAGTTCCCCTTTCTGGCCTTCAGCTCCTGCTGCTCCCTTTTTTTGATCTCATAGCTACAGAATAATTTGGTTTGGCTTCTTCACCTGGTGAAAACTAATCCATGAAAAAGTAAGGAAAGCTGTCATCTAAAATCAATCCTTTTGCTCCTCTGCACCTGGTCCATGACCTGCTATCATCATAAATATGGGAAGATTAACATCATCTTAAATGCAGATCAAGCAGTATCAAAAGCCTGTTCTTCAGATTTAATAATCTGACTTGTGTTTGCTTTCTCTTGGTATCTTGGCTTTTTTAGAGCTTAGCTAATTAATATATATTGTCAGTTGGATTACCAAACTTGCTACAGGAGGATAAATTGGCTATCTGCCTATCCTCGTGTTGGAAGTGTCTGAATCTGTGGAATGGAGCTGTTCCCTACCATTGCTCAATAAACCTGCAGCCTTTCTGACAAATTCACTATGAAGATACTACTTGAGTATTTTTTGCTCCCGCAGAAGACAGAATATGGAAATTTTATGAAAAATAATGTGTGCATGGAAATTAATTAATAAATCAAGTCTTTTCTAACATTGGGAAGGCAGAAAACATGTCTGTGACAAAGTGTTTGGGAGATACTTAGAGAATCTTGTTTTATGAAATATCCTCTTACCACTTTTGTCTGTGCCGTCCCTTGAGGGTAAGGGACTGTTTAGTCCAGCAAGACTGTGCTGGGTTTTTGAGGTAGAAGAGGATTTCCTGTGTAAAACATCTTGCATTCAAAATTCAGCTTTACTGATGGATCTTCTGTGAGCGTTTTCTTCTATAAGCGTGCGTGTTTGAGAGTTGGGAACAGTGTTTATCGTTCTGTGAAGTAGCAGGTTGCTATAAGGTGAGAATTTTCCCTTTTAATCGCAGCTCCTCTTTTGTGGAGCTGTTTAATTCATTAAGGGTAATAATTTTGTTATTTCTTAACTGAGAGTGGGGAGGAGTGTTGAATCAAATCTAAATAGTACTGTTACATAAAACTGTAGTCTGAATGGCAGTACTCAGTAACAATTAAAAAATAAACTTCACTCTTTATTTGGGAAACATAACTTTTGAGAAACATAAGTGAAGGTTTGTTTTCCCTTTCTATAACTTGGATAGCTGACAGTTGCTGTGAGTAATATACCCAGGCTGTGGAATGGGAAATAAGACACTTGGTTTTGATTTTGACTGTGATTGGGGTGACCATGTAGGTGTGGGTTGGATGCTCAGGTGTATGAAAGTTTCCTTAGAATATAGACAGGAACAATACTTTTTGCTTTAAATGTTTTCAATGTTTTCAGGACCCAACTCTTGTAGAGCAGGGCTGGTCAGCCATGGGAGCACGGAGTAGTCCCAGCTGGAAAGTGAGCTGTGAGAGGAAGATGCAGGGTGTAGGTGGCCTTCTGTCCGATCTGGAGAGAAACAGCAGGACCTGTGGGAAGCTCTGATCATCACCTGCCTGTAGAAATGTTCCTGAAGATCCATCCCTCTAGTACTCTGAAGCAGCCTGCAGTTCTTGGCCACCTGAAGACGTAGGTGTGTGATGGTACCATCAGAAGTGCTGCCATCCTTGCCTTATAAATGAAGAAAAAAATGTTTCCTCTCTGCTTCTCTTACTTTTCGTTGTAGGCAATTTGTGTGCATGCCTCAGAGCCCTGCAGTTCTTGGCCTTGATGTGCTTTCTGGTTAGAGGAGGCAAAGCAGAGCTCTGCTTGTGTGTGCTGCTTTATTTGCGTGTGCTTCAGAATGATGCCAGGCACTCCCTTCCCTCAGGGTCTAAAAATATTGCTGTTGCAGCAGTCTGCCTCAGGAGCAAGATCTTACTGCATCGAGTGGTACCTTGCTGGCAAGGATAAGACCCAAGATTTTATTTTTCTGCTGAAGAATTGTTTTCTTACTTACTTTACCTAATCTGCTGGGGTTAGAAAATGTTTAAAAGCTTGTGCAAAAATAATAAATTATTGGTAACCTATTTCAGAATACATAAGACTGCAATAAGTATCTTCGGGGTAAAGAAATCCATTATATTGGAGCTCTCGGTGCTTTTTCTGATAATCCTATTTTGTTTTTTATTCTGAGCTCATTAACTTGCAGCTTCTTAGTCAATATATACAGCTTTCAAAGCTTAGCTTGATTGTTATAGAAAATAGTTATTTTGTGGCTACTACCCCTGATTATCTCATGGCTTTAATTTACTATCTCTGCGCTTTGACATAATACTCAAATGGTATATGCAGGAATTCATGTTGGGTGGGAAAGGGTCTGTTGCTTCCCTAATACATACTAATTTTATGTTACATAAATGTAACTGATGTAGAGGAGTGAACTCTGACTGGAAGAATGCACTTATTGAATTTAAGTGGACCATTCTGAGGTTACAAATATCCAGTATTGTTTTCATGGTAGGATAGTTTAGAGGCTCATTAGGAAAATTAGAAAAGGGAGGAGGCTGATCTTTGGATATGGCTTTCTCTTATGTCACTTAATCTTTCAGATTAAACAGCAGGGAGCCTGATGTGAAGCACTTCTGTAGCACGTTTTGTGTACTCAGTGCTCTGGAAGCGTATGTAATGTGATTTCGGTGGCTCTCCTAGGGTCTAAAGCTACCCTTCTAACCTTGGACTTTGTATTACAAGGGACTACTTCAATAGAGCTGCAAAAATTTGTCAGCATATTCATGGTTGCCTCGAGTTAGACATTTCAGATTAAAAGGCGGTAGTAGTGAGTTCAGTCGGAAGACCTGCCCTGTGATCGTGGAATGAAGGCCAATTTCTAGTACTAAATACATCCTGAGGGCGTTGGATACTTGCCTGGAGATCCCTTGATTTAGTTCACTTTTGACTTGAGGGAGAAGGTATGTCAGGGTGCAGAAGAGCAGCAGGTAGCAATACTACCTCACACTTTTTGGGGTGGCAGTGCTGGTTTCTGCCAGCTTAGAAGTGTTTGTGGGACTGTGGCTTGAGGGCATGATTTCCTAGCCAGCTTCAACCAACGTCAAAGTACAACTGGGCTTGTCCATAATGGGCAGGGCCACCCCAGAGTGAGGGACTTCAGGGGAGCCGCGGTGGTGGAAAGCAAACACAGCCAAAGCAAATGAAGATGTGGGTTTAAGTAGGGGGCTGCAACTGGGAGCATCACCAGAGGTATCTGCAGCTTCCTTTACCAAACTACCAGTTTTTCTTCCTCCATGCTGTGTGGCTTGCCTGTCTAAAGAGCTAGGACAGCTTTCAAGCCATATCAGCAGGCCAGGTCGTGCTTGGTCTCTGTGACTTTTTTGTTTCTGCAGAGAAGTTTTGCAACTCTCTGTTTGGGTCTAGAACTATGAATCATTGCAAAATCTTTTAAGAAGCTAGGAATATCATCAGAGTACAAGGATTGCTATAATCTTACTGGGATGACAGCATTGTCTTTGTAAGCATTACAAAGCAGACATTACAGGTAAACTGTTAAGATGCATCAGTGTGGGGCTGTCTGTTCCTGGTTTGCTGTTTCTGTTAATCTACTCTATTAATTATACAGTATCTTTTCATTGCTAGAAGCCTGTAATTTCACATCCCCCACATAAAACAGTAATGCACTTTAAATTCTGAATTTAGGGTGTATATACATGGTCATACTCCTTCGCTTAGTGTTGAAAGTTTTGTTATTTAGGCAAACTGTATCTTTTAGTTTAGCCCCCTTTTTTTTTTTTTTTGAAGTCATTTGATATTATAGAAGCATTTATAGCATGTTCTTAACTGAGGAAACAAAACCAACTTTGCGCTAGTGTGCTAAGAAGAGACGATAACAGGTCGCATGGCTTGAGCAAGAGCAGGTGGGAAACAGAACTTGAGCTGTTTAGCGTGGAAGGGAACACGTGTGAAGGTGCAGGCTGCTTTTTTGGCAGACAGAGTAGGAAGAAGCCGTGCTTGCCTGGGCGCAAGCTTCTCGCACAGGCCTGTTGGAATTGGCTGGGTTGTCTGCTTCTGAACTACAAGCCCTTGTGCGTGCACGTGTATTTGGGGGAGCTGAAAGGGAGCTTGCTCAGATGAACAACTTGTGACACTCGCTTGGACATAGGATTTTGGACCCTAATGATATTATAGGGCCAAACTGTACCAATTTCATTAAAATAGCAGAAAGATTTTGACCTCTTTCTTGTGATATTCTCTCTCATATGTAAGATGTGCTAGAGAGCTATGTATACAACTCATCCAGAGAGAAATGTTCTGAGTTGTTGATGAACAAAAACCTAGATTCAAATCTTGTGTCTTCAAAGTATGGGAAGAAGCGGTGCTTACGGTGAGTGCCCAGGTCCTGCTGCCTGGAGCAGAATTGCCCATGGTCAGAGCCTGGCTGCAGAAATCAGAGCAACTCTGGTCTGCGCATGGTGTCCGGTGGGAGCCGTGTGGGTCAGCTGAGTCGGGGATTGAGGAGACCAGTGAGATTAAGCCTATGGTGTATGAGTAAAAGAAAATGGCTTTTGACGGTATTAGTCTCTCTTAAGCTGCTGGTTCCTTATTCCTCAGGTTTTGTGTTACTTCTATTTCGAATTGCTTACAAAGATCACTCCAGTCTCATAACAAAGTCTTTTGTGCATAACTAAGCACTTCCAAAAGCATGTGTGGGTTGTCTAGATCTTTTGCATTGTTATTTCTTTGCACTTGTCTGAGAAATTTTGAATGTTATTTTTATAAATGCATGTAACAACTCTGAGTGTATTGGGCAAAATGAGCTGGGATGCTCAGTGTGGTTTTTTTTATGCTGCTAAGATGTGTGCTGGAGTGAAGTAATTCTCAATATCAGACTTGAGATACCTGATTTAGGCTCCTGTCTGCCCATCTTAGGCATCTGTCTTAATACTTCAAAGGCTATAAGGCATACTGGGGTTCTTTGTCATGAAGAGAGCTTTGCAAATTTAAGGTGATACTGCTTACCTGAGGAGGTGACAACTGGACTTTGGCTGACTTTTGTAAGAAAGAAAATATTTGTCTAGGGAACGAGTGGGTCACCAGGGAGAAGTTTATAAAGGGAGCTTAGAACAGTGCCTTCCTTATTTCTGGCTGGAAAACACAAATGCTGGTATTAATCAGCTACAGTAACTTGCTCTAATGTGGACTTCCTCCAGGGTGTGAGAATCCCAAGTGCTTTGTGTGGAAAAGAAAACCCAATTAGAACGGGTAAAGTGGTGGCTTGGCTTTGCCCTGCCCTCCTATTGAAGAGGCAGTACCTGGGGCTGTAGTTTGTTACGTTGTTCTGGTAATTTCTATAGGATTAGAAAAGAAGAATTTATCTGTTTTATATGTCTGAGTTAAGCATGTCCAGGGAGGGTTTACCTTGGCTACGTTGGATTAAGAAGTGATCTGAGCTTGAAAGAAACCTGAGGGAAGCCAAAATAATGGTACATATGAAGAGTTTTCTACTTTGCTTTTTATAAAGGAAATATGAAATGAAACTGATATAACTGTGTGTATTCTGAAACTTTTGTGGTGAGATGAAAGTCTTAGCATATCCTAAAGCAGTCCTTAATATGCTGCTTTTGTAAGTGGCATTTCTCTGATAAAATTATCTGTAATCAAGTTGAACAGTTGGACAGAAAAGTTGGTATTATTCTGTAGTCATAGAAAACCTTTAGCAGGCAGAGAATACAAATGTATGTTCTTCAGAAGACTCGGCTGTTGTATAGCCAGGGGAGTTACAACCTTTAAGATCTTCTTAAAAGTAAGTCAGCTTCTCCTGTAGAAGAGTGCATTCTTGATTTGATTTCAGTGTTAACACTTTTTCCCTTGTGCCATGTGGAATTTTTAGTTTAGTACAGTTATTCCCTATGTAAATGTCTACCAGAATTTGGGATTTTAAATTACTACTCTGGAGTCGTAATTAAGTATATATATTATTTATTATTAAATATGTATATTACTGATTATATATGGATCCAAGTTTCATA
>NW_009617652.1:7195-20049 GCF_000690535.1 Cariama cristata | reverse complement strand
AACCATAAAGATTCTATGATTCTATGATTATACCAGTTCAAATGGTGGGTATTTGAGAGGCTAGCTTCTGATAGTAAAGATCTGTCTTTGTAATAAACAGAAGAGCAAATAAAAATTTTATTTCCTTACTGCTGGCACACCCAGGCTAGCAAAATTCTTTCTCTGAGGATATCAACAAACAATGACACATCGATGATATATCAGCTTGTCAGACAGTGTGAATTTTTTCTTCCTCTTCATGTACATATTCTCGCATTACACAAGATAAGCAGAAAAGGAAGACTTCTACTTTGCAGCCTTCACTCCATTCTCATCACTAAATTGCCTTGGTTAGACTCTGATAATAAATCATAAGACCTCTTTGGGTTTACAAGCCTTTTGTCTGCAAGAGCACCTTGAGCGTTTACAAGACACCTAACTCTTATCTGCTCCAAAGAAGAAAGAAAAATTCAGCCTAAGCCTTGCTCTAGATGTTTATCTCATTAGTTCAGCAAGTCTGGTTCATGATGAGTAAATGTAGTTCTGATCCCAGAAATTTTTCTGGCATGGACTTGCTGTGCTCTTTTGAAGAGAGATTTGGGTACTCAGTGAAGACCAAATTCATAAGGCTCCAGTCTGTAATACCCACTGTAATGAAATGCTGCAATAGGTATCTTCACTGCCAGCCCTGTGCTTTGAGAATCCTCTGCTTAATGGACAAGGATTTGTGCAACTGAGTGAAAGAGAGCAGGAAGGAGGTAAAATGAGAAGACCAATCATTTGAGATGCAAGGTTGCCTTCAGAAACTACTTGGAAGCTAACTTCATTCTAGAGACCCTGTAAAAGATGTCTCTGCTAACAGCACAGTGAAAGCCTGCTGGCTCAGTTGGTGCCAGAATTACAATCCTCTGTTCATTTATTTTCTCTCTCTGTTAGTCTTTTTCCCACCAAAATTGTCTGAAAGAGTAGAAGAGCCAGTGAAGGGTAATAAAGCTGCTGCAGCAGTAAGAGGTCTGTTTCTACTACTGGTTTAGGACTTCCATGGTGATGAAAGGCATCTCAGCTCCCACTCTGCCTTGAAGAGTACGGAGGTGTGTTAAAAAACCTGACTGTTCAGACAATTCCCTGACATGTCAACACTCACATTTCACTCCACATTGTATCTGGTGCTCCAGCAGCTGACTCCTTTAGCCACACTAAGCTGGAAGTATACATAAGAAAAAAGAACAAGTGAAAACAGTCACTACAACATTTTCAGCATTTTATTGTCAGCATGGCAGATGTAACACCATTACCTGCTTCCTGTTGCAGAACAGTATTTGTTTAGATATGGGCAGATGTGGCCAATGACAAGAGACATGCTAGGACAAGGCAAATCTCCAGAAGCCACTAGATAAATCAGGCTGAGTCCTGTTGAAGGAAGTAGAGAAACTTGCACCTTTCCAAGAGCTTGTGCAGGAGCTGTGGTCAGAGGCAAGGCTGAAGGTCAAAGCGTCTACAAAGCTCGCACGCACAAGAGCCTCTGGGATGAAGGGCAAGACAGCAGTGAAATCAGACAGACAGAAGGAGACACCAAGGCTGATGGACTAGAAGAAGGAAGCAAAGGATCAGCAATACCCAAATGTCACACAATGATGGAGAACAGCATTTGGCTAATGGCCAGAGTTTTGTTTCTCTTCAGCCAGTTCTGGGTTTTTAGGTCTTATTCACCATAAATAGTAGTTGTAGCTAGTCTGCCAGTTGCCCAGGCAGGCATATTAATATAAAGTTAATTAAAAAAATAAATATGCAGGACTGGTACATCCTGATACAACTTTGAAATGGTAGTTGGAATCTGACTACTTTTTTTTGTAATTAAAGTTGGCATTTTTCTACAGATAGGGAAAGTGTACCTGTGAGGATGGTGGCAGTGAGGAAATATACTCGCTCAAGATTCATACAGCAAAGTGGATCTTTATCTAAAACATTAAGAATATGGACGAATTTTTGGGATGGGGACACTGAAGAAATCTTCCTTGCCATATTAAAAAAAAACAGGTTAGAAAGTGCCTGTGGTGGATTGCCTGTGGTGAGTACAGAGGCTTCCCTGGAGTAACTGTGCTCCAGTCCTCTGAAATTACCAGTTGGAAGGTGGGCAACTCCATGAGGATGCCACAGCAACTGTCTCCACACAGGTGTTTCCTCTGCTGAGACAGAAAACTTACCTGTACTTTGTTGTGAGAATGACTTCTGACATATTCATGTTTATTTTACCCATTTTCTGCTAAGAAGTAATTGCCTATACATCTTAGAGTTAGATGTGCCACCGCAGTCATCAGCCACTGTATGTCTTGAAACATACAGACTGTAACATGTATGCACTGTACAATTTTCCATTGTTTTCTTAAAATAAAACATTTACTTATTTTGACTCGATGCATTGAAAAATATATGTGCTGTGGGAATACCATTTTTAGCATCTCATTAAAAAGTATTAAATATAACATGCCAACTTGAGGGAAATATCTCTATTTAGTTTTCAAGGTGAGTGTGTAACTGCTGGATTTACGCACTTGAGCTGAGTTTTGGTTTTTTAAGCCATTGCTTAAATTGGCCATAGTCTGCAGAATTTCTATGAATGCATTAGATATTTTGCTGTTTCTCTTAACAGATTTCCTAGATTTTCCAAAGAAATAAAGCGTAGTCATCTATAATCCTCATAGTCCATGAGTTCAACACCTTCCAAAGTACAAATACATAATAGCACATGAATATTCACAGCTACCGTCAAAGCCATGGTACATCACTGTGACATTAATATCAAACAGAAGGGACTTCCCACTGGAAAGCTGGTACAAGTAGGTTTAAGCAGACTGTTCATCTATCCAATCATTTGCTGTCATGTGTGTCATGCAAAACTGGCACAACAACTTGTTAACAGGCATAATGTCACTGCAACATATCACTACAAGTGTTAACTACAAAGCACATATGTACACCAGATTGTAGGAAATATAGGAGGCAGACATGTTAGGAACAAAATTCTTGGCCAACACAGTAAATCCTAAACTTGCATGTTTAAGTATCAAATAATAATTATAAATACCTCCTATAACTCTCTTACCTCTTTTAATATCAAACACTTTTTGAAGATTTTTTTCAACACTACTGAAGGGAAACTGGCAGAGAGAAAGATTTAGGATGAGCTCTCCAAAGCAGCACAAATCAGTGTCACCACAGATAGAAATAGTTCTGTTCTTCTTGTACTTCAAGAAGTTTGTGCTATGGATGTGACTGCTGCAGCTATACTGAGGAGGGTGCACTACTACATAAATGGGTAGAAGTGAGGGGACAAAAGCCCTGCTAGTCTCTCTTGACTGCCAGCAGAGCCACAGTTTAAATAATGTTGGAGAAGAGTTGCATTTTGCATTTTTGAAGGTTTCTTCCCACATCTTCAAGCTCTAACTCTGAATTAATTAGGTAAAGCAGAATAGTAAAATAATGTTAAAATACAGCATGCCAAAAAGAAAAACATTTAACTTCTATGCAGTTAGTTCCTGTGGCAAGCGGAGGGATATCAAATTTATATTTCTGCAAAATGTGGAAATAACACTTTGCATGTTAAGCCCATCGGTGCCAAATGTCACAGTCCTATAAGATGTATTGAACTGCTGGAGATCCAGCTGCTGCTGGAGTCCAACATGACGGGATGTAACAATGAACACATAAGACCCCATTCTGTCCACATAAGACCCCCATTGTGTCCATTGCCTGGCTCTGTTCCTGTCCTGACTTGATCCTGGCCTTCTCCTGTCTGCCTTTCATGCCCTGCTGATTTCACAAACAACATTTGCCAAAAGTAGTGATTCAGTACCCTAAACTGTCACAGCTCTGGTTTACTCCTTCATTTCTTTTTCTTTTTTCCTTGCCTTTCTGTAGGTAAAAACATGTTGTAACAAACTTGCCCCTCTGTAGAACCTACTGTATTCTTTTTTACTAAAATTAACTTTTGGTTATTCACTTGTCTCTGGCTTTTAAACAAATAAAATTTGTTATTCTATGTTTAGATGACTAAAACGATGTTTCAGTTATCTATTAATAATAGGCAGGGCAAGTCGGCCCGACAAGCTTCCTCTTGACAAGAAAAGCTTTCTCGTTCTGGATGAATAATGCAAACTGGAGAAATAACACTGCTCCTGCATTTTATGCGTAGGCAGATAATGTCCTATCCTTCAGCAAATGCATTAGGCAAACAAGAACACTTTGGGGAAACAGCCATCTCCCAGGATAGAACATTGTGTTCTTGCCATAGGAGAAAGAACCTTCCAAGTAAGTTACAGTATTAAAAGCTTCGTGTTTTAAGGTTTTGATGTGCAGCTGCTTTGGGCGCATTGCCTTTGCAGTCATGACTGGAGTTGCTGCAGCACAAGGTATTACAAATGAAAGGTCCTCCTTACTGTTAGCAGAGACACCTGGCTCCAAAAGGGCTCATGCCCTCCCTGGCAGGTAGGAAAACAGGGTGATGCTTGACTCTGATGAAGCAACGAAAAAAAGCTTCAGGGAGATGCAGAATGTCCCACAAATATATGCTCAATATCAGTGCTTGGTTTACTTACTGATAGTAATCTTTCCAGCAGGTCCTTAGAAACTGTGATAATGTCTGAAAAGAGTCGAGTTATGCCCCCTTTTACTGAAACGAGTTACTCTGATTTGCAGGCTTTGAACGGCCAGACGTTCTCAGACTCTTCAAGGGCTTAGGTAGGGAAGTCTCCACTGCCTCAGCCAGCTCAGCATATCCCATTGCCCAGAAAAACCTTGTTAAGCTAGCGTTAAAACCATGGATTTTTATACGTATCAATAAAGAAGGAACAGGGAAAAAAATGTCCACAAGCCTCATACTATAAGCTTTCTAAGGCAGGGAGTTTCGTGACAAGCATTCCCTTATATATTCACAGAATATAAAAGAATATGTATTTATGCAACATAGATGAATGCAACATGCATGTTGCATACAACTGACACGTTTTTAGACTGTTCTGAACTAGGTAGTAATTCAGTCATTATTACTTATGTTTGTTAAGTTACTGCTGTATAGAAAAAACCCAAACCCAAGTGTCTGTCTGAACTATTTATGAAATAAATGCAGACAAGGTAGGATGTTCTGACACTCCCATAGAAAATGTCACCATTTTTCTTTTCACTTTCTTCATCTTAGACATGTGGGTGGTGAAGACAGCTGATTAATATGTCTGTGAGATCACAAACAAACTGGGTCTCTGGAAAAGATCTAAATAGAAAGAAGGCAAGAAGGCAGCATGGACAGAGAAAGAAAGACAGAAAACTAGAGGAGGAAATAAAAGAGCCAGCTGCACCAGCATCTTTGACAGGTGGGGAAGATGAAATGTGATCTGAAATGAGGCTGAATAGAAGATTGAATGTTCAAATATAGTTTTTAAAAAAAACCTCAGTGCAATAGAAAGTTAATTCAAAGCTAAGGTTTATCTCTGGGATCATATAATATATAAGTGGTGTATGTGGCATAAACAAAACAGAAATAATTCAGTTATTTAGAACAATTTTTCCCACATGAGTATAATGAGAAGTATGCACATGCAGAAAATAACAGAAGTTATTAATGCCACCACGAAATCTGCCTCACATGTTGTAGTTCAGTCACGTCCTGTGAAGTTTGTGTACGTGTTTGCAAAGGTACCATGCCCCTTCCTCCTCCAGGGCGGTGACTCCTGGCTCGCAGCCATCTCGTACCTGGTCTGCACACCCAGACGTCCCATCGCATCCGTACCGGCACGGTCTAGTGACCATGGGGTGTTTGGGGTCTGGGACTGGACTGCAGCATTGCCTGGTGATCATTTATTGGCTCACTGCCTAGACTGAAGATTTAGTGAAAAATTTATGAGAAATTAAATGAGACTTTTAAAAGGAAAATACTCTAGAAGCTCTGACTATGATTTATGGTTTTTGAAACTCAAGTGTCAGAATGAGGGAGAAGCGATTGAGAACATACCAGGGAAAGTTCCTCCTTGTTGTTTGTCACTTCATCTAGCAGGAAAGTAAAACTAACCCTCTGCTGCCACAATTTGATTATTTTCCCTGAGTTACTGATAAATACGATTTTCATCCTGACTCTAGACAAATAAGGTATCTGGCTAGCACATAGAAGTTTCCTGAATATCACGTTTATTCCTGAAACACATAGAGAGAATAGATAGTGCCAGCTGCTAGTCTTGTCTATTGGTATTGCTGCAGTGCTTAGCGGCTCAACCAAATAGTCTCTGCTCATACCCAGCAAGTCAGCGATGGACTGGGCATGAAAATTGGGTTTCTTTGTGCACTGTGCACTGGACTACGTGCCTCAGTCCCACTATTTTACAGAATTTCCCCAGCTGAATTCACTTTGGTATGAATTATTTTGGGGCATTATCTACAAGGATCAAACCAGAAATGTAAAAGTCTCCACATATAACCTGTTTTTTGGCAATGATGTATACAAGAAGAACTGATGTGCGGCCTTGGTATTTTCAATGGGCCAGAATGGTTTACTATTGTACATGTCTTCAGCAAAAGGAAGGGAAGAGTTACAGAAGAATGGAAGAGTATGCCTTCATACCAATTCTCATCAGAAATTTTATGTTTTTGCACCTCAAACCTCCCTGCTAAAACTAGAAGGTAATTTGAATCTGTCAATAAGTGCTGCAGTTTTTTAACGTCTATTTTGCTTATTAATTGATTTGTTAATGTTACTTTTTAAATCTGATTTCCTGCAGTTAAGTCAACAACAGGTCAGTTTATAGCATCTTTTGGGTGAAATTAATTAATCTAAAAATGTATAACGTGGGTTTATTTTACACGAAGAAATTAAGTTCTGTGAAATAAATCATGTGCTAAAGGGCTATTTGGAAGGAATAAGAAACTCCTGTGGCTCTCCTTATAGTTCAAGAACAAAACGACTGCCCTCCCTGTCACAGCTCACATATTTTCCTTTTGTGATAGCTCCTAAGTACCATGAAAATTACAACGGTAGCATTTTATGTGGAGCTACAGAGAACTGTCCAGGAACATAATAGCAAGAACCAATAAGACCCTTTTTGAGAACAGAGGAAAATATGAAACATCCTCTACTAGTAGAACATATGTTTAATTTGTGTTAGAGCAGACCAATAATGTAATTATAATTGGTTTGAAACCTTCCTCATGATATAAGGTAGATACACATGAAAGTTATGGTATAGTACTATAGCAGCAATCATGAAGAGAAAAAACTTCTTAAAGGAGTGAGAGGAAACCAGTCTGAGAACTGGGACTTATTTTGCATTCTGGGCAGAAACACAAATTTCATCATATGTCTGTCAAAACTGGTACAAGAAGCAGCTGAATACAGTAACTCTCAAAACATATGTGGTAAGACTCTCTAAAGATGAAATTTTCAAACATCCTTGGGGAAGATTCTTCTAAAAATTTCTAGGTTTGAGACAAACAGAGTTCTTACATAGTCAAGGTGTTAGTGGAGTAATTTTGATATTGTTCCGTTAATTTTGAATGATTTATTACCCACACAGTCAAGTCATGCTAAAACTGGCTATGAAGTGTCACACAATTTTAACAGAAGAAATTCCTAAAGCTGCAAAATAAGATTGAGCACAGAAAACCAAACTGTACTGCTGTTACTCATCTTGAGTAGTAGTTACTCTCTGACTAGCCCCTTGAAAACATTAGGAGCACTTGCAGAATAAACTGCTACTTAGTCTGAGTAACATGTAAGTAACAGTAATGAACAGTTTGTCTAGTCAAACCCAAACCTTATAACAGGTGTGCAATAGTGGTATAGTTGTAGAGACATAGTTTTTTGGCAACTGTTCACAGCTTCAGTGCCATAATCAGCTTGCAGCCTTGGCATTTACAGTGACCTATGCTGTTGCGAACAGCAAGCCTTGCCAATAGTAGCAAATCAAGTGAACACCGACCCAGCAGAGCTTTGGGGTTGGAAAGGTCCCATATTTCATCAGAGGCAAAATGTAGAGCTGTGCCCAATTCTTCATTTTAAGCTTTGCCTCAATGGGTAGTTTGTACCTACTGAAAGACTCCTGTACCAAACAAGGTGCCATAGAGAAGCAACCTTCTCCGAGTTGCATATTAAAATTTAACAGAAAGCAATCTGTAATGGAGGCTAATTTAAAGCAGATTGTGCTCATCATACTCCACTTATAAGCTCATAGAATGGTATACTGATCTAGGAGTCAGAGACTACAGCATGCCTATCAAAGCAGCTGGCTTTTTGCCCACTTGAATGAATAGCTCAAAAAGCTGGTTGCTCATAGCCTAAATGATGAGTCAATTATCTGGTACAACAGAGGCTGTGATACTAGCATCATTACAACTAGCAGCAAATTACTCAAAATAATGAATTATCTCAGTTTAATTCCATCACTAGTACAAATAACAGCCATGTTCACTTTTTATAAGTACAGGGAAATTTGGCTATGCTAGTCTTGTCTAAATTTGCCTTAATTCCCTGCTCACTTAGCCTGAATTTCCTGTGGCTGGTGTTTCCCGATACCTAGCTGTACACTTACTCAGGATCTCTGAACTTCTGAGCCCAACAGAAAATTCACTGCGTGGCTTAGGCCTGGAGATTTATGTATCAATTGGACTGACTTGGCCCAAACTTTACGCAGCAGCAGATGACATCTGCTTAGGGCACTTCCATCTCATGTAATTCAGTGGATAACATAGATGAGCCTCTCAAAGAAAGCATGCTGTAAAGCAGTTGTGTATGAAGAGTATATCTCTTGTGCTTGAGCTGTGTGTGCTCAAAGCCACCAGGTAAGGCTCACCTTGCAGCACAGTGGTCTTGGAGGATAAACCTTCCAGAATCAAAACAACTGGAGCAGCATCCTGTTGGGAAGCAATGCTCTGTAGCACCATGTAAAAGTGTACAAATATCAGAAAATCCCTCCTATTTGGGCAGTGGCACATGCTCAGTGTCCTGGTTGGAGGCTAGATCCCAGCTTACACTGACCCAGGGACTCTGCAGACAGAGGCTGCTCTCAACCCTGCCATGGTTGTCACAAGCAGACAGACTTGTGTCCTGCATTATTTCAAATTGTGAATGAAACAAATGTACCTTGCTAAGTAACAGAGAGACGATATGTGCAATGGATTGTGTGTGGCAAGCAAAATCTTTCTCTCCTGATGTCTTCAGCCAGGTATGGTATTAGTGGTAAAGATGAAGACAGAACAGTGTGTCAAGCTGCTAGGTGCATGATGATAACCTTTGGTTTTGCCTATTAACAGCAGAAAGCTGATGTGAGAGAGACCTCACATTAGAGACAGCATGTGGGACAATATCCTCCAATATTCCTTCCTCTTTCTCCTGAAAATGTAGTCATTGGTGTTGTCTGTGAAAATGCATCTCTTTCTGAGGATGTCTGACATTAGCTTTCCAAGCTCTCAATCAAATCACAAAACCATAAACTGAAGCTGACCTAAATATTTCATGAAGTACGTTTTTTTCTCACAGGGAAAACCCATGCAAAGAGACGATGCAAGCACAAACTGCTTAAATCCTGCCTGATTTGCAGATAACATGTTAAACCTAGTTAACATATGACTTCACTGAGCGACATACCTTCATTTAAGCTTAAGAATATTTTTCAAACTATCATGGCTGCTAGCTCTTGTGAAAGGTTATGGTAATTTTCCATTGCATCCGAAAAACAAGACAACTAGTTTGTGGAAGTTTTACTTTACTTTACTAAGTTACACATCTGGATTTTGTTTTTAAACAGTCTGGTTTTGAAAGTATTGAACATCTCCTTTGCAGTGCTTTTCACCAGCTACTCAAAATTTTGAGGATGCTACACAAGAGGGTTTAAGGATTTACCACCTTTATGTCAATTTAGGCTCAGAGTGTGTAAGATCCAGGAGTAAAAGAATTTTTCTTAGTATTTTCCTCTCATTCTGTCAGTTAACTTTATTTGGTTCCTTTTTACTGAGTCTTCAATTTCATCACATTGCCTTGTTTAGCCCTCCAAGCCTCTTGTTAAGGGACAATAAGTACTTTAAAAGTCAATTTCTCTTCTTTATTAATTCAGAGAATTAAATGCCCAAGTCACACAAATTTGTACAGGTTTTGAATTTTACTTTTATCACTACACTTACTAAGCTTAATGGGAGAAATATCATTGATTAAAAAGTTGTGTTTTGTTAAATATTTCACCTGGTATGATGTCCTCCGTTCTGCTTCCCATTGTTACTCTAAGTGATACATTACCCTGTGAAATCCTCTTTCTGGTTCCACTGACCATTTTGTAAAACAAAATAGCAAAAGTTAGATCCAAAGACATTGGACCAAAGAACTTGTTCCACAGCTCCACTGAAATCCATCCCCTGAGGGATGAACTTGGCCAGCTGGTTCAATCTTTCCAGTCACTTACCACATAGTGGTCCAAATTTCCTTTGATAAATCATAGAATCATAGAAGGGCCCAGGTTGGAAGGGACCTCAAAAGATCATCTGGTTCAACCTTTCGTAGTTCCAGAGCAGTCTTGCATGTTGGAGCAGTCTTGCAAGAATCCATAATTTGACATAAGGTTAAATTCAGGTGGTGTACCATAGCTTATCTGCAAAGCATCCAGGAAAGTGTGATGTTCCAATTCTTGAAAATGTACTTGCATTTATGAAAATGATATGATGTATTTATCCATTATTGTTATTATGTCAAAGTCATGAGATTTCAACTAGTTTGGGATCCCACAGAGTAGGGTATGCAGCAAGCTCTGTCAAGCATTAGGATTTATATTATTATCTAAATAGAAAACAAAGAGTAAAAGGAAAACACAATGACTTTCAAAATGCTTTGTAGCAGGGCCGGGGATGAGCAGCCAGTTCTTCCAAATTCTTTTCTATGAACCCATCTACCATGCCACATTATCTTATCATGATAAGCAGATTAAGTTAACATCTTGTCACTTGAAACAGTTTCTACATGTAAATTATATGCCTATGTGTCTCTGTGTGTATGTATGTGTAGTTATGCAACCACATACCTACATATTTCCATACAAACTTTTAAAAGTTTTTTTGGGTAAATGAGTTTCTTTGCCCATGAGCTTTGACTCTCACATGAGACAGAAATATATTGACTATCTCCTTTCAGGATAAATTGTGGTATGTTTTTATCCTTTCTATTTCTTGTTCATTTTCTGCTCCAGTGAATTCGTTTGTCTTTCTGTTGTCTGCAAGATACTAAAGAAAAAAATACTTGAAAGAGTAGCACTTCAAGAGCAAGCTTGGTGCCACCTCATTACCGCAAGACCTTTGTCTTACCTCGGTCTGTATTTTCTTCAGCAACGTTACACAGGCTGAAGCCACTGTATTGCAGTTATTTACACACATAGAGGTTATACTTCTGCCCTTGCCAAGATACATAGGCATGTGAATACATAAACTACTGTCTTAGTACTTTTGAAAATGATAAAGAAATTAGATATCTATTTACATGTTTGGACAATACATACCTTAAAAATCTCATCATGAGATCAATACATAATTTCTGTAATATGTAAAATGCCATACATAATTGGTGTAATTATAAAAAAAATGTTGACAATTTATATATGTAATTATATGCACTAGGGGAATAATGCCTAGTGTTTTAAAAACTATAATTGGGATAATCAGGCTAGAAACTTTTCACTCCATGTCTGCCCTGATGCAAGAACTTATGAAACCCTCAATTCTGGCTGTTCAAGCCATCACTGGAGATCTGTTTGATATGTGATGACAGGGAAAGTATTTTCAACCTTTCTTCTTTTTTAACGCAGATGAATTTTTTGTGTTGGAGCCAAATTAAACATTGTTCATTGATACACTGAAAGCACATAAAGTGTAACAACATTCTTTATCCCCTCCCAGCTGCTCGCTCTCATCTCAACTTCTGTCCCTGCCCCTCACCCTTCCCCTGGGCTTGAGCAAAGGTGAATTTGTATGTACCAGCTTTGAAGGGCCCACATAGATGCTAATGAGCTGAAAGTTCACAGACTCTCTTAGCTATGGAAGATGTGCATTTTTTCATTCAATATCACCTTTTCTTAAGTATTTACTTAACTTCCAATGACTAATACAATGCCTATACCACCAAGAATTGTCTTTAAAGAGTATTTTTCCTAGTAGCACATCTCTGAGGTGAGACCAAGGACCTGTGTTTTTAGAGGTGTTACTCTGCTTTGTAAAACTTTGACAATTTTTTTCCTGTTTGGAAGGGATATTTGCAAGAAGGATTCTGGCAGATGTGGTCCATCTCAATAAGCCCCAGAAAAATCTCAGGTGCCTAACCCTGTCCTTGTGCCAGAGGCTTGCCATCCGCCATGCCAGCAGTGGGGATGTGGGTTTGTGAGGTTCACTGCCAGATGTACCAACTTCAGCTGCTGTTGATGGTGACTTTTACCAGGCTGTGACAGAGCTGACCCAGGTCTATGCCAAAACCTATGAGAGCAGAGGCCAAACCACATTTCAGCAGGCTGATGCTATAGGGAGCCCTGGTTGCTTGCGCACGCACATGCACACTCACATGTGCACATATTTACGTTTTTTTTTCATGAATTCTTACTGTTGCTGTGGCTCTCCACCAATTGCAGCTTTGAAGTACCAGTGTTCGGATGAAAGCACTAATGATACAGAAGCCAACACCTGCCAGAATTTCTTACAGAAGATTACATGTAGTTGGCAACTTGAGATCATGTGCAAATCAAGCTCCTGTTTTGTTCCAACAGGACTTTAACTTCTGAAAAATTTTGTAAGCAATTACCGTGAAGTACAACTGCCAGCACAAAACATAGCAATGACCGTGAAACTCTGTAGTGCCCTGTGCTGCTGAA